>NW_027248313.1:0-144380 GCF_041260155.1 Ptychodera flava
AGTTATCCCTATCTACCGAAAATCAGACCTCAAGCTCAATTGGCATGCAAAAAATTAAATATGTGCATAATTAATGAAGTACAGGATATGTCGTCATAAGGTATCCCATCATACGAAATATGAAGGGTGTAGCCCTTGTGGTTACTGAGTTATAGACATATATGTATATTTGAGGTCCAAGGTCAAGATCACGTGATATTTTGTCAAAAAAATTATATTCCATGGTTATCCCTATATACCAAAAATCAGACCTAAAGCTCCATTGGCTTGCCCTGGAATTGGATATGTGCATAGTTAATGAGGTAAAGGATATGTCGTCATAAGGTCTCCCATCATACCAAATATGAAGGGTGTAGCACTTGTGGTTACTGAGTTTTGAACATATATGTATATTTGAGGTCAAAGGTCGTCGATGTCACGTTACGTTTTGTAAAAACCATTGTATCCAATTGTTATCCCTATGTATCAAAAATCAGATGTCTAGCTCTATTGGCTTGCTCAGAATTAGATATGTGCATAATTATTGAAGTAGAGGATGTATCGTCATAAGGTCTCCCATCATACCAAATATGAAAGGTGTAGTACTTGTAGTTACTGAGTTATGAACAAATATGTATATTTGAGGTCAAAGGTCATTGAGTTCACATGATATTTTTAAAAAGAAATTGTATCCCATAGTTATACCTATATACCAAAAATCAGACCTCTAGCTTTATTGGCTGGCTCAGAATTAGATATGTGCATAATTAATGAGGTACAGGATGTGTCGTCATAAGTCGTCCCATCATACCAAATATGAAGGGAGTGGCACTTGTGGTTACTAAGTTATGGATATATATGTATATTTGGGGTCAGAGGTCATCCAGGTCATGTGATATTTTTGTAAAGAAATTTTATCTCATAGTTGTCCCTATATACCAAAAATCAGACCTCCAGCTCTATTTTTATGCCCAGAATTAGGTATATGCATAATTAATGAGGTACAGGAAGTGACTGGTCATGTGACATTTTGTTGAAAACTTTGCTCCCATAGTTAGCGGTATGTACAAAAAATCAGACTCATAGCTTCAGTGGGAAACCCAGAATTAGATATGTGCCTAATAAATGAGCTGCAGGAATATGCCAAGGTCAAAGGTCAAGTGGTATCCCAAAAACTGTGGAGTGCAATTGGTCCCCTACTTGTCACTGTCGAATAGACGCTGGCATTCGTGGACTTTAACATAGGCCAGAATAAGCCATTGCCATAGCTTAGCTGCATAGGTATAGGGGAGGTCAAAGGTCAATGAAAAATCAGAAAAATGATACTTTAAAAATCTTCTTCTCAAATTTGGCAGTGCCTATGACCTTGATATTTGGCATGAACGAGCCTATGCCTATGGTCTACAAAAGTTGTTGAAAGAATTTCAATTGTTTAATTTTTATGCACATGAACGTTTATTTGAAAGTTTATTTTCAATATGGCTGCAAGGTCACCTGACCAATTGTTATGGTAAAGAAGCCAAAAATTACTGGTGAGGAGTTTTACCTATGTGCCAAATTTGAAGTCTCTAGGTACAACAGTTTTTGCATGGCAGTTGCATGTAGAGGACGGAAGAAGAAAAAGAATAATAAATATAGCTGCAAGCGGCGATGGCCGGGTTTCGACACATCTCGCTGTTTGAAATTACAGAAATAGGTATGCGCAGTGTTCCCACATAGTTTTGTTCGCGTCAATTTATAAACCGGAATCTATTGCTCAAAATGACTAGGGGATGACGCCACCAAGAGGACGGAATGGAAATGAAATCGAAAATGCAGTGTGATTCCAAAGCTTGATTTGGAATCAAAATGCATCGGCTTTGCATTTTGTTTCAGGTAATTGAACCCGATTGTTTACTGTCAGTGGCATTTACAGCACGTTACAGTAAAGATTGAATTCGGATAGTTTTCAATCGGATTCGAACCCACAACATACGGCATCAGTCGCCTAGCTAAGAGGCCACAGACAGAACCAGTCGGCTAAATCTCCACTCCACTTGAACATATCAAACAAGTGTTACCCCTGACTGTCACTAAATATGCATAAAATTCACATCATATGGTGAAATAAATCGCGTGAAGACATTTCTCATATATCTGAAACTGAGTCTACATCTTATAGTTGAAGTTCGACTTCAGGTACGTATGCTTACACGTGTATTTTGTAATGCCAATTAATCCCACATATAAACATTTAGCAAGTTACACCTTAACTGTAAACCGTGTGTCTTTGTTGTGTGAGGTCCTGTTAAGACTCGACTTTTCTGTTGGCGCGGAATCTTTCGGTTTAAAGGAGGCTAGAGAGATTTTGATGATGGGTTTGTGATCTCCAATATGGCGGCTTAGCGTGGAGGTAGTCAATGGTATAGGCATGTGGCTGCTGGGCCATCTTTACGTTAATATGGCCAAGAACGAGGTCGATGTGGGGAAATAATGTCGCATTTGCACAGTTAGCTAGTCTGTATGTAATCGATAGGTCAGTGTTATGAATCGCCGGGTATATACGTTGTGGTATTGTGGACTGAAATAAATTTGCAAGTTTGACTAATATCATAAATATTGTATCTTCACCTAGTGATGTGTGAATTGTTGACCTTGTTGATGTATTAAATGTGTCGAAGTGCCACGTTTATTCGGTGGGGTTGTTTTTTGGGCGGTTCGAGTGATTGTAATTGTGTTGGCTGATAAAGTTATGTTGAAAATTATGTTTATTATATTTCGGGTAAGTAGATAACGTTCTGTCTGAAAGTGAATATGGAATGTTTGTAATCATCGGAAAGGTAGGGAGTTAAGAAATCTATATGGCTGCTATACGAACTGACGTACCATGAGGGGAACGCTCCATTAACTTGGACGTACCCGAGTAACCCGAGTTGGTTATCAGAGGATTAATCTCTATGTCAACATATGCGAACAGATTATCTTTTAGTGTAAACAAAACATTAGCACTACCGGAACTACTTTTAGCATGGCCAATGCACGTCGGCGCCTGACTTGATGATGGCCCCCCCTGTCCGGCACTCAGGATTTCCAACCAGCGTTAAAAGTGCCGTCCAGCACTTGCTGTTACTTTGAGGTCATCATTTAGTTCATAAAATTGCATGAAGAGTTTACAAAAACGATGGTACTATAGAATCCCTTTCAAATAAAATGCTGTTTAAACAATACTAGCAGTTAATTAACGTACGCTGATTTTGCATACGAAAAGCTATTTTTGTATGAATATTTATACCCCTATAAAAGAAAGTACGGTAGCGAAAATCAGCACAACAAAACAGGACTTCAGCACAACAAAACAGGACTTTTACTAAAACGTACTCTTCAATTTCAGTTCAGACTCACATTGCGGAAAGGCGCATGCAATGCAATGAAAGTCACGAGCAAACTTTGGTGTCAACGGATCCAGTCTTTGAATTATCAATGAACACTCACTTATTTTTCTGGTCAAAAGCCAAAGGCTACTTGTCCATCGCAACAAGCCTCTCTGTTTGAATCCGCGTGTTCATTTTTAGCCAGATGCCGGCCAAATTGACCGGCTACTTCCGTATTTTGGCCGGCTACTTTTCAGCAATGTTTCGCTCTCTAGCCCCGAAATTATGGTTTTGATAATAATATTTTGATATTTGTTGTCTTGCAAGCCGGAGATAACATTTCAGAAGTGCCTATGTGGCTATATGTAATCTAGCAATTTACGCGGTGAACTTGTTGCTATCTAGTATCAGCCTGTAGTACCGCGATCTGCGAACGTGTACTGTACTGGGAATCGCTCTCGAGGTCATCCTTGCTTTCCCGACTACAGCCCGAATTATTCCGACGTTCACATCGGGTGCAGCTTACCATTGGACTGACGTTACGCCCACCAATAGCCGGTCATTTCCGAATAAAGCCGACGTTTGTTTCTCTCAAACGTGAAAGAGAAGTAAGTCTCAAACGCGGAAGAGAGAGTCGACGTTTCAGAGCTTTTGTTTTCTGCGTAAGAGTTGGGCCTTGTCTGATGGGTAGGTTTTTGATCAAATGTAAAGCAACCAAAAGTTTCTGAGTCTCATTTTTCATACTGTTGAAACGCAACGTCAATCCATCCGTAGTCGATCATAGATCTACATCGCGTTTTGTGGAGGGGCAGTGGTTTAAGCGGAAGGGAAAGTCTACGCGGGAGTCTACACTTGAAAACGTTGATTTTCTGCGTAAGAGTAGGACTTTGTCTGTTGGTTGCCGGATATTTTAGATCAAATCTAAATAAACAAACAATTACTTGGTCTCATTTTTCGTACTTTTGAAACGCTACGTCGATCACAGTGTCAAATTTCAGGTCGACCACAGTCCCTCTATTGACCGGTCTGAAAACGCCTATTGTAAAAGGTGTCAATCACCTGGACCGCACAGCCAAACCGCGATACGAGGGCAGTCACGTGATAATGCGTAGCTTGGGTTTGTCCTGCATGCCACAGTCCCCGATGGTGTGTACGCTTTTCTCGAATTTTCGCTGTTTTTGGCTCTATTAAGTGTTCTCTGCGTCTATCTACGACACGAAGACAGAAATCATCATATCATGAAACCGGTGTATGTTTTTCGTGATCCTTCTGCCATCGTAAATGATGTTAGTGTGCGATAATTTCGGGGTTGATCGCTGCGAGTGTGTTGACGTAGCACAAGCAACGGCTGGAATCAAACCGGAAAATTTGACGTCGCTTTCTCTTGCAATGCTAGTATTCAGTGCCTCCAAATATGATAAATGTGTTTTCTGTGTAATATTCTGTGAAATCATGTTTGTTAACTGAGCAGAATAGGAAAGACAACTGCAGAAATGCATGGATAGAGTGACTGTGTGTCGACGGATATTGCATTACGTGTAAGCTTACTGTGTCGCAATCGACTAGTCGACTGCAGGTGTGTTGTACACATACGGTGGTGTTGTACAGGTTGACGTTGGGTGTCGTCAATTTGGAATGTTATCAAACATGAACACTGGAATTTAGCTCTCTTTTTCAATTATATTCAACATCACCAAAAATCAATGGTAAGCTCGCGAATTCGTTTTATTGTGAAATAATACCGTGAATTAAATCACTGAAAATTTTGCTGTCCGCCGACCGGCCTCGTTAACTGCCTCTACTATTTCTCCTTTCTTATAATATGTACGAGTGGCCATACTGTTTACAGATTCAATTCATTGACTTAAATTCGCTCTATATGAGATGTAATGTCACAGGGATACGCGCAGCTCTTGGAGTCCTTACTCACTCGTTACGTTATTTGCAAGTGCAAGAAAAATCTCGCCACGTGGAAAGAACGTTCCACGCTGTTCTGATCACATTTGCATATATGATCAATGCGCGTTACTGAAGTGAAGCGTCCGAAAATAGGAAACTTGAATGAAAATGAACGAAGAACGATATTTTGTTTCACCATATTTCTAAAACTTAGTTTTTAGCCTAAATTAAAGAATAAACTAGATTACTTGCATTGAAAAAAGGGCAGTTCACTTTTTCCTGTCAAGCATATGTGTGTGCCCGTGGTATTGAGTGAGTCGTTACAGCCCTGACGTTCCTATCATAGCACCAGCTCGATAAGATAATCGCAACAATGGAAAATTAACACCTTGGGGATCAAAAGTCTTCTGTTTGTCACCCGAGTTGGCAGGCAGCAACTCGGGTTTCAGGTACCATCAAAGTTAATGGAGCCTTCCCCTAATGACTCTCAAAAATTTTTTCTTACAACTTTGTATTTCTGACCTTGATGTCAAAAAGTGCAAATTAGTTTTCTAACATTGACTGATATGAGTGTCTGTTGTTTTCACAGGGAGTTATTCAGGTAAAATGTTGTGTATTATGCAGGATATTGTGCCATTGTATTCAGGGTGGTGTTCATCTTGTTCTATCCTTGGTTGGTAACTCTGCTGGTGGACAGAATTGTCCCCGAGGTTATCGTTCGCCCAGTTAAAGCGATGAAATTCGTTTCTTCGCCTCGATAAGGTTTGTATGTGCGATGTCTGATAGTGAGCATGCGTGCGTGAGTGCTTCACGAACTCTACAACGTGTGGAGTGGTCTCAGTCAGAAAAATGTAACAACTTAGCCGGCTATTGAACCACTCTTTTTTGGGAGTGGAGATTTAGCCGAGCGGTTCACTCTGTGGCCTCTCCGCTAGGCGACTGATGCCGTATGTTGTGGGTTCGAACCCGATTGAAAACTAGCCGTATTTTCTATCCTGGGTTGGTAACTCTGCTGGTGGACAGAATTGTCCCCGAGGTTATCGTTCGCCCAGTTAAAGCGATGAAATTCGTTTGTTCGCCTCGATAAGGTTTGTATGTGTGATGTCTGATAGTGAGCATGCGTGCGTGAGTGCTTCACGAACTCTACAACGTGTGGAGTGGTCTCAGTCAGAAAAATGTAACAACTTAGCCGGCTATTGAACCACTCTTTTTTGGGAGTGGAGATTTAGCCGAGCGGTTCTCTCTGTGGCCTCTCCGCTAGGCGACTGATGCCGTATGTTGTGGGTTCGAACCCGATTGAAAACTTGTGTTTACTAGTTTTGAAAATAGATATCGTTGTAGATGTGCTTTTATATTGTATATTTGTGTCGTGAGGTTGTGCTTTTTGTCTGTTGTTAGTTTTCTGTTGCAAGCTTTGTGTTGTATCAGTGGTTGACAAGAGATTTTTGATGCTTTCTTATCATGTAATCAATAGTGTATTGGTGTGTTGTTGCATTTCTTTATCAAACTGTTTGGTATTTCATTGTTTTCTGATGTGTTGTCAGAGCTGTGCTGTGCGCAAGTAGGTTAAGGCATGGGCGTCAAACGTTATCATGAATATGCATTAGGGCTCATGAATATTTATAAAACAACACTGCCCACACATGAGATAACAACAGAAAATCTCTAAAATCATATCACAAACAAAGTCCCTAACTGGAACATCATCGAGCCAACGAAGTGACAAAGGACACACTAGTGTTCACAACAAAAGATAGCCCATAAGCACTGTGTGGAACTTCGAACACATAGAAAAGGCCGATCATCGCGTACAAACAAAATCCATACATCAGCCATCATGAGGCCAAAGTCCAGCATGAGGAACGGGGTGACAAGGGTTAATTAACAGAGTCGGACACAAAACGATCAAAACATGAGTATTCTTGCTTCCCTGCAAGAAGATCAACAACATAGATACAATATAAAATTAAGGAAGAGATGTGCTTATGTCATGGAGATACATTTGGTACTTCCATGTTTATATAAGCCACTAAGGACCGAACTGGTAGGAAACATGGGGGTCAAAAGGTCACGGTGGTCTGAGACATACTTCCACGTCTCAGCATGGCTATAACAACCAATTTGTTAATTTTCTCACTAAAAATCTTACCCAATACAGACAGAAAACATATTAAAGCACAAACAAGACAAGAGGGATGATGTGTGCAGACACTTTCAACTTAAAATTACAAATTGTTTCAGTAACAGGCGACGGGGTCATGACCTTTTGGATTGCTTGCGAGATGGCCCGATCGCGCACAAAGCGACCAGATTTCTTTCGAAAATTCCAACTTGTAGATCGCATTTTTTTCCTGAAATTTTGCTATCCCCAAACTTAGGCTTAAAGTATCTTTACAACAATACCTTAAACATGCATGATTTGGTAGTGTTTCTTTAAAAAATCACAGAAACTCAACCAAGAATTGACTTTTCCTATAAATCGTACGTATTTGACGCAAATTTGAGGCGATTAACTCAGGAATTTGTCTTTGTAAAGGATGTTGATCGATTGTACTGAACCCACTCTATTATCATATGCCGAAAAAACATAGTTTAAATGTGGTTTACAAGTTGGAATATGCCGATAAATAATATACGCGATTTTGGCGCGAAAATGTCAATATAAAAATCACGTGACACCTTTTATGCAAATTTAAATGACATAAACTGAAAGAGCTATCAAAACTACGTATGTGTACCAAATTTCATCAAAATATGACCGGTAGTTTTTGAGAAATGAAATTCAGCTCGAAATTCGGTCTGGACCCCGCTGGACCCCTGCCTTAACTCACTTGCGTGATTTTAAAGGGTAAAGTCAGGTGAATTTGAGGTTGCTGTTTTAATCTGTTCTGTATTTTTGAAGGTTAAATTGAGATGAATTTGAGGTTGCTGTGCTGATTGTGGTGATGAGCAATTTGATTTTCAATGTATGGTAGTTTGTATTTGTATTATGTTTGGCGGTCTTGTGTATAGAACTGATTAGGTGCAGTGTTAGCTATTGGACTCTTTTTGATTAATCACAAATGTAGTACCTTGAGTAAGTCATGTGTTTTACTGTTGACTGTATATTGATGTGGTATGCAGAAGCATCTGTATGTGGGCCTATTTTGAGAATTGAGAGATTTAAATCTCAGTGCATCAGCAATGTGTACAGTCGTCAAATATTGCTGGTAAGAAGAGAAAGTTTTGTATTATTATAGCGATTATGGAATGTTAAAAATCAACTGAAGGACAGTGTTTGCTGTTGAAGTTAACCTGAGAAATATTTTTATCATAAGGTGCTATATGTTTCTTGGTAAATACTGTTGTGTTAAGAAGGCATAGCTGATTTTTAGCAATTCTTCTAGAATGATGCTGAGTGTAAGGGAGATTTTTGAACAGGTGTGTTACATAAAAGACAAAGAAAGTGACAAATAAATTCAAATGAATTTTTGTAAGAAATTTAAGGTCAGAAGCTGTTGATTTTTTGTGAGGGTAACTGTCATTAAATGTGATGAATACTGTCGTAGTTGCCTTTTTTTGTTGGAAATTGTGTGATAAGACATATAATGCTATAGCATTGGAGTGTGAAAAGTGATCTTGAATTGCATTTATCATAAAGTAGTGTGTAGTATTAGAAATGTATGTATGGTAGGGACAACATGGTAGTTTCAGTATGTTTTTTGTATGTAATACGGCTAGTTTACAATCGGATTCGAACCCACAACATACGGCATCAGTCGCCTAGCGGAGAGGCCACAGAGAGAACCACTCGTAATTTGTAATTTGTAATTTGAATAATTTGTAAGTAACTTAAAAAAAATAGTGTCAAGGACAATGTTAATTGCTAATATCACACTAGGAATATACAAATCAAGTTTCAAACCAATCAGATGAGGAATTATACAGAGAAGATTCATTTGAGAGAAAAGAGCAAAAACTTGACAAAAGACTGTACTTACGTAAATTTCAAGAATCCAAGTTTGAACAAACCAAAATGAATTTGTGTGTCAACTACTTGTATTATGGGTTTGATTGCTGTTTATAAGATATTGTGATGATGTGAAGATATATTAAATACACTATTGTACGGCTTTTATCCTGAATGTATCAGTATGTGTGAGAAATGTATTTGATATACTGGGAACGGTTTGAGTGATGTTGTGATGTTTCTGTGTACTATGATATTGAACAGTGTACTACAAAGTGAAATTGATGATTTGATAATTCTGTTGCTTTTTTTTGTCTTGCAGTTTTTGGAAACCAAAATTTGTCACGGTAAGTGTTGCTGATAGCTACAGCTCAGTCTCCTGCAGGCAAAGTGAGAAACAGGATGCAAATGTGTCAATTAAACCTTAAGATATTTTCAGTTTACATTGTGTCATTTTCATGTTAATTCAGCTGATTAATTGTAATAAATTGCATTGATTGTAAGGGCTTGAAAATGTATCTGTGGCTAGTATTACACTGAATGATGTAATGAACAGGACAGGCATGTTTATTTAGGCCATCGTTTAATCAGTAGAGGAAGATGCATTGGTATTGTTTGTCTCTTTGTGATAATAGTAAATGTGGATGATCACAGCAAAATAGTTGTAAGGAGTGTTTACACTATTGACTGCACATAGGCCTTAGTGTATTGCATGTAATTGTAACAGGGCTTGTTGCTGTTGACATAGATGACATCAACTTCATATTTAATTTTACCATGTTGATAACAGGCACTGATGAGCTGTTGCGCTTGTGTGGGGGAAAAATAATTCTCTGACAGGTGTTCAAAACGTTGGAGATAGAATGTTTTTCACATTTTTGTATGAAGTCTTTTAATGCATGCAATACATAATTTCATAATATCTGACACTGTGACCTACAGAATTTGTATAATCACATTGTGTCAAATTTATATTTATTTTTGAGTATTTATGTGAGCTCATGTACAAGATGTACATAAATTAGCTGAATCTGTCACATGTGTACAGGTATGAACTACAGGTACAGTACATTTACAACTTAGTAGTTCTGTTCTGGGTGGGTTAGGATAAGGTGACTCTTACTTTCAAGGGCACTATGCTACTTTCCCATTAAATATGACTCTCTTAGCAATAGAGCAGGAATTTAGAGAACGGATATGCTGAATATCACACTGACACTGTGTTATCACTAGAATGACAGACAGCAAGCCCACTGTCAGCTCAGTGCATGTGCAGTGCTCCACTACTGAATAGGAACTGTTGAAGTACACTGCCCTGTTACCTGTGATGTCACACTAATACCCCTTTTCCTGCCAAGTCCATATTTCACCATCAGGTCAAGATGGTTAAAATTAATGAAACACAACACATTCCGTATGGTGTATTTTAACATAATACTGTACGTTTAAAGCTGTTGAAAACATAAATACTGTAAACTTGATTTTTTTTGGACTAAAGATGATATAACACACCAAGCCAAGCGGATGAAAATACGTCATGTTTTGGCTCAATACCACTTGACTTGGCTGACTAACTTGGCTGATGGGGAAGTAATAGTCTTAAAACTGTCTGGCAGGAAAAGGGATACATTTTATGTAGAGCAAATTCTGTTCACACTCACACAGACAGACACACACAGACAGACAGACACACACACAGACAGACAGACAGACAGACAGACAGACAGACAGACAGACACACACACACACACACACACACACACACACACACACACATACATACTATTCTCCACTTGTTTACAATCAAATCCAATATGGGCATCAGTCACAGATGGGGCTTTGTTACCCGCATTTCTATTTTCATGTGCATCATATCAATTTCAGTTTTTAGTTACTTCAAGAGGCAAATTTCCAATTACAACTGAGGACTTTGTTATTGTCAATGACTTATTGTTCCAGCATTTAGTGTGTGTGGCTAACAACAAGAAGACCAAATTAGCCACACTGAGAAATTGTAGCCATTAACTTGAAAACCCTAATGCCAAGCCTAGGGGTGTGTGGTCTCTTTTATATTCAGTAGATAGTAAATTTAGTATCCACTTGGAAAAATTTAATGTTTATGAATATAATATTAGAAATTTTTTTTTATAAATATAATGTTAAGCTTGTCAGTGTACATCTGGTTTTCATGTTGTAGCATTTGCAAACCAATCAGTGCATTGTAGCAAAGTGGACACTAGCTAAGGCTACCATTTTTTGGTGACATTTTAGGTTTGTATATAAAAATGAGAGGTGGTGTGGTGAGTTGTTGGAGTCTCTTTGTTGGGCTGTCCGTTTTGGTATGTATGAATGTGTGTCTGTCCACACGAACATTTTAAAACGCCGCAGCACCAATAATTGTAGTATTTGGTATACAGGTGCACCCAATGTTGAAGATGTTAATTTGTTAAAATTGTCATTTCAGGGTCAAAATATCTAAATGAGGTAAAAGTGTAAAAAAGTGGCTAAATGCTCAAATTCTTTATCAAGCATAAGTGTTATTGGTCTTTGTTGTGTGTTGTGATGCTAATACTATGTTGAAATATCTTTCAGATGCCTCGCAAGAAGAATTGGAAGAGGAGTGATGCGCCGAAGAAGAGGTTGGGTTTGGGTCGTGTCCCACCAACCACTGGCATTGTCAATCAGGGCCCACGTGTCCTGTTTGACCAAAATGATGTCCTTCGAGACCTGAATAACTATGAAAATGAATGTGGCAATGCTGCCCTTCGGGATCTGAATTACTTGGAAAATAACTCTGGCAATGTTATCCTTCGGGACTCTGATTACACGGGTCACATCCCACCAACCACTACAATTGTCAATCAGGGCCCACGTGTCCTATTTGACCAAAATGATGTCCTTCGGGACCAGAATAACTTGGAAAATAGCTCTGGAAATGTTGTCCTTCGGGACTCAAATGACATGGCAAATGAACTTGAAAATAACATTCAAAGTAGCAAAGCTATGAATGATACTGAAAATGAACCTGGAAATGACGTCATTATTGATGTTATGAATGACAATAGTTTATCTGCACATTCTAATGACACTTGTTATACACTTGCTATGGATTCAAAGAAGGATGACAAACACATAAGAGATATTGCCATTGCTGATGTTAGTAACTTTGATGATGCTGCGTTGGACAGGAAGATAGTGCCTAATGATCAAGGAGAGGAAAAGCTATTTATAATCAACAATGTAAGTACAAGGGAAAGACCTATTTCATATAAGGAAGGAAATAAGACAGAGCAAGACATGAGTAATATGGCATTGAAAACTGCAAGTAATACTGACTATGAAGTGAGAGTAAATGAAAGTGACATTAAAGTTGATAAAATGACTGACAGTGACAAGGTAAAGATAAAGATCGAATGCTCAGATTTAGTGCGGGGCAGTTTCAACCAAAGTCATGCTCAATTTGGTGAGAACAGTGGGAGACAGTGTGTTGCTAATAGCTATGTTTCTGCACTGTACAGTAAAATAAAAAATGTGCAAATGTGGAATACATGCGACATGGATACAATACTGCAAACAGGTAATGAATTGTATGGTTGTTTGCAGCAATCCCCAACAGTGATGGATGTTTATCTTTTAGTCACAGAACTACCACAGGCTATTGAGTTGTTTGACACAAAGTTTAAGTCAAGTCTTGGAGAATCTGTCACTAGTCTAGTAGGTCAAGATGTCAATGTAGACAGTTTTGTTATGTCTTTGTACAATGCTTTAGTAGTGACATTAACTCAATATGATGCATGTTTTGTTAATTTTGGAGCAGCTGTATTTGCTGTATTGAAGAAAGAAAACATTTTCTATACATTTGACAGTCACTCAAGAGACTCAAATGGCATGGTTACACCTGATGGGACAAGCGTACTGATACCATTGAGCAGTATTGAGGTAGTGTATGAACATTGCTGTAATTTAGCTACTTCTATGGGTATTGGTAGAAATGAACAGTTTGAAGTGACTGGAATTACTGTGAATATTGAATCTGACTGTGTTGCGAATGTAAGTAATGGAGACAGTAACAGTGATGATGAAGTAGTTGTTCTTGGCATAGAAGAGACACCACAGTTATATTGCCCTTTGGATTTTGAATTGTGTGAAATGCTTTGCAGTGAACTAAGCATTAAGAATGAAAATGTTACACATTTATACAGTGGTCCAGGTATTGAAATTGTTTCTTTAGAGCTGTATCATATGCATTGTGTGGTACAGAGAATAATCACGATGTAACTCGATTGGCCATTGTTAAGTATCTTAAAGAGAACTCCACAGGAGAACTCCACAGTATTCTATTCTCATTTAAGATCCGGATATCAGTCAGTTGATGATTACCTTGTAAAATCTCGCATGCAAGATTTGGGCAACTGAAGTAGAGATACTAGCAACTGCAAACCTTTTGAAATCAGATGTTGTCACTTTTAGTAGAGGTAAATGGTTGAAATATTCTAGCACTCAGATTAATAAGAACAGTGAAACTACTGGTAAATCAATATTTCTGAAACACTGTATGGAAGTTCACTATGAATTTGTTGAATGTGTCAAGCCTCCGGGTGTTTTAGTGTATGAATGTGGCCATAATGTGATGAATACATCAAAGAATACAACTGAAGTCAAGGGAAACGTTCAACACTGTAAAGTTAAGAGGATTTATCAACTGAAGTGAATGAAGTAGTAGACCCAAAACATGTTGATGGCAGAAAAAGATCTGGAAAACAACTGAAGTATGAAGAGAATGTAGTATCTGTTGATGAGATTTGTAGATCAATAGCACATCGAGTCTTGAAACGGAAACGACCATGTACAGTTACTAATCAAAGTTCTCTGATTAAGAAACAAAAACGAGAAAATCAACAACAGAGATATTGGACAGACTTTGAATTCCGTGCAAAAAAAGAAAAGTGCTGTGAATAGGCACTACATAGACAATGCTGCCAATAAAAGAGCACAAGCAAAACAAATGTATGCAGACAAGGACTGTTATAAACAAGCTAAGAGAGCACAAAGTATTGAGAAATATGAAAAGAATGCAATTCATAAAGAGGATGTTAAGGCACGAAGTATTCAGAAATATGCGGACAATGAATGTCATAGGGAGGATGTTAAGTCATATAGTATTCAGAAGTATGCAAACAATGAGTCTCATAGGGAGGATGTTAAGGCACAAAGTATTCAGAAATATGCAAATAATCAGTGTTTTAGGGAGGATGTTAAGGCACGAAGTATTCAGAAATATGCAGTCAATGGCTGTCATAGGGAGGATGTTAAGTCACATAGTATTCAGAAATATGCAAACAATGAGTCTCATAGGGAGGATGTTAAGGCAAGAAGTATTCAGAAATATGCAAACAATGAAAGTCATAGGGAAGATGTGAAATCACAAAGTATTGAAAAGTATAGACACAATCAGTCTCACAGGGAAGCTGTCAAAGCTAGAAGTATTGAAAAGTATGAAGTGAATTAGTGTTATAGAGCCGCTGTAAAGGCACGAAGGTGTTCAGAAATATCAGGAAAATGAGAGTCACAGGGTGATGGTGAAGGCAAGATACATTGGAAAGTATAAAGATAGTGAAAGCTACAGGGATGATACTAAATTAAGGGTATTTGCCGCTCGACAGTCAAAAGCTAATAAACAGAAGAACATTGAAACTGTTATAACTATGTTTCGAAATGAAATAGTCCATGGTCCAAATTATGTATGTTCAGTTTGCTATCGACAACTTTTCAAAAATCAAGTAATACAGTGTAAAAGAGAAATGTATATGAAGAAAGGAGGCTTTGTAGCAAAGATTGCAAAGAAGTGTCTTAAATTTCACCAATGCACAGATATCTATGATAGTGACTGTTTATATTTGAGACAGAAACAACAGAAATTAATGTGGATATGTTATACCTGTCATCGTAAATTGTTGAATGGGAATATGCCGGCAGAAGCTGCAGCTAATAATCTTCATGTAATGAATATTCCAAAAGAATTGAAATGCTTAAATTCTCTAGAGCATCATTTGACTGCTTTGCATATTCCATTTATGAAAATGTTAGCTCTACCAAAAGGTGGTCAGAATGGTGTACATGGACCTGTTGTTTGTGTTTCTTCTAGCCTAGAGAAAGGTACATATGTTTTGCCGCGACAGATGATCAAATGATTTGGGTGAAATTGAAACGGAAACTCGGGTATAAAGGTCATTATGAATATCTATATGTGAATGATTTGAAGATCAAAAGTGCACTTCATTACCTAACAATGAACAATAAGTGGTACAGAGGTATTTCTTTCAATAAAGATTGGAGAAATCCCTTGTCTAGAATTGATGAAGGAGATGAATGTATTTCTGACGAAGATGGTACAAGTCATGAGAGTGATGGACAAAAGACAGAACCACAGGATGATGTTGGAAATATGGAATCACAGGATAATGCTGAATATAGCAAATCAGGAGATAATGCTAAGAATACAGAATCACAGGATAATTCAGGGAATGCAGACGCAGAGGATGATGATAATAATAGTGAAGAACAGCAAGGAATGTTCATGTATACATGTCTTCAACCTGTTGACATAGCTCAGGAAGTTCTTGATCAGCATTTTGACAAAATTTATTGTGTTGCTCCTGCAGAAGGAAATAATCCTGTTGAAATGTTAATTGATGAAAGTAATGAAGCAAAGTCTTTTCCTGTATTGTACCCTAGTGGATCACCAACTTTTCTTGACAATCGTGAAGTGAGAATTACTCTTGCTCGATATCTTCATAACCGTTTGATGAATGTAGATAGCAGATTTGCGAGAAACACTGACTTCATATTTTATGCTCAGTGTTTATCAGAGGTGCAACAAGTGTTGTCAAATGTGTCTATAGCAATGCGGAAAGGGTCTAGCAAAACATGCAGTGAAAATATAACTGCTGCAACTTTAACAGATGAACAATCACTAAAGAAAATTTTAAATTATGATGAAGGTTACAAATTTCTGAAACCAATCCGAGGAACACCACCTTTTTGGCAAAGTGCACAGAAAGATCTGTTTGCAATGGTGAGGCAGCTAGGTATTCCGACCTGGTTTTGCTCATTTTCATCTGCTGATATGAGATGGCCTGAGATGGTTGATAGTATTCTTGAAGCACAAGGTGATAGTCGCAAAGCAGAAGAGCTGGACTGGTCAGAGAAATGTGCTGTGTTAAGAGATAACCCTGTAACAGCTGCTCGAATGTTTGATCAAAGATTTCATTACTTTTTGACACAAGTAATAATGTCACCAGCAGAACCTATTGGTAAAATTGAAGATTACTTTTATCGAGTTGAGTTCCAGCAACGTGGTTCACCACATGCACATTGTCTGTTTTGGGTGAAGAATGCACCAAAAGTAGACAAAGATGATGACGTTGATGTTACTTCATTTGTTGACAAAAATGTGACTTGTGAAATGCCGTCGTCAGAATATGATGAAGAACTTCATGAAATTGTAAACAGTGTTCAAAAACACAGCACACGGCATTCAAAATCTTGTAGAAAACATGGCACTGATTATAGATTCAACTTTCCCCGACCACCTTCTGAAAAAACGTTTATTGCTCGACCTGACACTGATGCTCAGTTGCCTGAAGTCATAAGAAAGGCTGTTAGTGATTTTGATAAAGCAGTCAGTGGAATCAATTCCAGTAGTACAGAAAGTTCTATTGAATGCTATGAAGTAGACGAAGTTGAATCAGAACAAGCACCAAAAGTACTAAGTAAAGCAGAGGCAAAGAAAATTCTCTCCAAAATCTGAACTGCACTTTCAGATTCGGAGAAGACTTTCTCAACAGTTGAATCTTTGTTTACTAACATCGGGTTACACAAGACTTGTTTGAGAGGGCATGCAGTGCATTAACTAAGAAAACGAGTGTGGTCTTGAAAAGGGAATCAAGTGATGTGTGGGTAAACCAATACAACAAGGAGTTGTTACGATGTTGGAATGCTAATATGGATATACAATTTGTTGTTGATGCATATAGTTGTATTGTGTACATTATTAGTTACATATCCAAAGCTGAAAGAGAAATGTTCTTATTTGTTGGATCGTGCACAAAAGGAAGCTTCTAAAGAGGATAATGCATATGCCAAGAAAGCACTTAGACAATTGGGATTTTTATATCTTAATAATCGAGAAGTGAGTGCCCAAGAAGCTGTGTATAGAGTGTGCAACTTGAGGTTGAAAGAAGCATCGAGAAAAGTACACTTTATCAAAATGAGTTTACCTCTTGAGATTCTACAAATGAAAAGTGAAGAAGGTGATCTTAATGAGGACGAAATCTGGATGACCAGCATTGTAGATCGTTATAGAAACAGGCCAGATGGAGATACATTTGATGGAATGTGTCTAGCTAGTTTTGTATCTGAGTACAGAATTATGTCATCATCAGAGGTGTCAAATAATCTCATTTAGTCAAAGCAGTCTACTATGAAGCATCACGAATTCTGGCTCGTATTCTACCCAATCCAGATGATGTATCAGTTTTGTTAACAGCACCAACTGATGTAGCTGCGTTTAATATAAATGCTAATACCATACACAGTACGTTCTCAATAGCTATTGATGCACAACTGCCATACCAACCACTCGGAGAAGAAAAGATTAACACATTAAGATCTAAGCTTGGCAGTCTTCAAATTCTCATTGTTGATGAAATTTCTATGGTTGATAAGAAACTACTTGGCTATGTTCATGGAAGATTGAGACAAATTAAACAGACTGGTGATCAGTTTTCATTTGGTGGTGTAGCAGTGATTGGTGTAGGTGATTTTTACCAATTACCACCAGTGAAGGGAAAGGCATTGTATGTGAACAATGAAGGAGTTGATCTTTGGAATGATTATTTTTCCATTGCCAAACTGACTAAAGTAGTGAGACAGCAAGACTCTGAATTTGCTGAAACGTTGAATGTTATCAGAAAAGACAGAAATCCAATGATTTACATGCTCATGTTGTTACTATGCTTCAAAATTGTGAAACTGGTGAGGAGGGTAAAGGAATTCATATTTTTGCAACCAACCAAAAAGTTGATGAATGTAACATTAGACAACTTCACTCTTTAAGGTCAGATGTAATTTGTATTAATGCACAGGATTTGTGCAGAGATCCCAAAACAAAGAAATTAGTCAAAATGAGTGGGCAACATCGTAAAGTGTACAATACCAATTTGGCAAAACTGTTACTCTGGCAGTTGGTGCTCATGTGATGTTGACAAAGAATATTGATGTGTCTGATGGTCTAGTGAATGGTGTTTTTGGCATTGTGTCATACATACATGTAAAATCCAGAGGGAGTTTTCCATATACTGTATATGTTTGTTTTGACAATGAAAAGGTTGGTGCAAAACTTCGCCGTCATACAGAGACATTATCAATGATACCAGAAAAAAGCACGCCAATCAAGTGTGAGGAAGACAAAGTGAATAACTGTGGAAGTATACGGCGTCAATTTCCACTCAAGCTCGCTTGGGCTAGTACAGTACATAAAGTGCAAGGATTAACTGTAGATGAAGCTGTAGTATCATTGGACAAAATATTCCAACCAGTACAAGCTTATGTAGCCCTAAGTCGAGTAAAGTCTCTAAGTGGACTTACTATAACTGATTTCCATGAATCTGCTATATACTGCAATGACAAAATTGATGCTGCCCTGTCCTGTATGCCAAAGTTCATGACATTATCAGAAGGAAGTTATAATGTAGATAGTTCATGTACTATAATGCTGCATAACATAGAGGGTTTGCACTCTCATTTTGAAGATCTGAGAAATGACCATAGATTTATGACAGTTGATTTTATATGCTTGACAGAAACTTGGCTACCAAACTCAGATATGCAAAATGACTTACAACTAAGTGGTTTTGCACTTTATCACAAGCCAAGAGAACTTTCTTATGATACATCTGACCCAATGACATCTGAATTGAAGCAGCAAGCTCATGGTGGAGTAGGCGTTTATTCAAGTGTGGATCAATGTATTGAAATCTTGGAATTGTGTATAACAAATCTGGAATATCTTGCATTCTATGTGAAGGAGATAAGATTGACTGTAGCTGTTATATATAGACCTAAGTCTTATATAGCTGATGTGTTCAAGAGAAATCTGTTGAAATTGGTGATAGAGATTGAGAAGATACCTGGTGGCAACATCATCATTGGTGATTTCAATGAAAATATATTTGTGTCTTCATGTGTGCTGAAATTGATGGAGCAGAGAGGCTTTTCACAGTGTGTTTCAGAGGCAACAACAGAAAGTGGAACATTGATTGACCATGTATATGTAAAAAATGCAGACAGTGTAGGTGTCGAAGTTATACAAACTTATTTTAGTTTTCACAATGCACTTTGGCTGAAGATTTGAATGCATGCAAAGGTGTTATGTTAGCTGATTACCTTTGTGATGGAAAAATAATCGCAATCATACCAATCCATAATCCAATAACACTAGGTCAAAATTTGTAAGACAATAGTTGTAAACATAGACACAAAACAGCACAGAACAGACAGTAAATAGACGGTACACAACAAAGTCAAATTCATGAAAGAAAGATATATGGACCTCTGGCCAAAAGACCAAGAAGTGATGTCAGGTGTTTCGAAAATAGTAAGCACATCCTGCCCCACATGTGGCACCCGCCATATATCAATCTGTAAGTCAGATAGGTAGTGGTCACTAACTAAGGCCCCATGTCACCGATGCCATCAGTGATCATTTGTCGAAGAGAGATATTGTATTTATCTACCAGCTTGCGATACCTGCCAAAAAGTGTTTGAATGTAGAGACAAGTCTTGCTCTGGTGTAACCTTGATTTAACAGTTTGTAAGAGAGATGGCCATGTCTCTCTACAAAATCACCATATGAACTGCATGCTCTTGCATATCGAATAAGCTGGGAAATGTATACCCCATAAGCAGGTGAGAGTAGAATATTACTGATGAGGTGTGGAAAATTGATTATACTAAAGTTGAAATCATCTCTCTTGTCATATAGCCTAGTAGAAAGGTGACCATTAGAGTCAAATTCAAGTAAAATGTCCAGATATGAAGCAGAAGAGGCCGTTTCTGTAGTTTCTTTAATCTCCAATTCTGGAGGATAAATCATAGCGAGATATTTACTGAATTCAGAGTTATTCAATGAAATAACATCGTCTATGTATCTAAATGTAAGGTTGAAAGTACGAGCTACAGAGACCTTTTAGTGCTTGATAAGGTTCTGGATAAATTCTGCCTCGTATGAGAACAGAAATAAGTCGGCAAGTAAGGGAGCACAGTTAGTGCCCATGGGAATTCCTATACACTGTTGGAAAATGTGTCCTCCAAATTCAACAAATATGTTGTCAATGAGGAAATCAAGCATACTGATAATGTCTTTCTCGGTATAAAACACTTTAGCGTTAGTAATATTTGTAACAAAATATGTAGAATTATACCCTAATACCACATATTTGTAACGGCGTGAACCGTTTTTGTAGAAAAATCCTTGGTTGATGATGTTTTTCAAGCGTTCTTTCAATTTATCATGTGGTATTGTGGTATACAATGTGGAAAAATCGAAAGTTTTAATAGATGTTATTTTTGAAACAGATCTTGATTTCAAATTTCCCAAGAGTTCCTTCGAATTTTTTAATATCCACATTTGATTTATACCACTCCGAGAAAAGACAACATCACAGTATGCTTGAAGTCCCCGTTTAACAGTACAAAGAACAGAAGTCAGTATCTTCGATAACTCTGTTGTTGAACATTTTGAAGATCCTACAATAAACCTAGCTTTGTAAGGTGTTTTGTGGAGCTTTGGTATCCAGTATAAGCTAGGCAATTTATTATGGTCATCCTTTGTTGTAATATTAAAATTATCCATGAATGACGTATGGTTTGCCAAAATTTCAGATTTGTTGAACATTGATTGTCTGTAAGTGGAGTTGGTGGAGGTCTTAGTTACACCAAGTTCGTCTATAATACTTTCAAAATAATACTTCTTACAGACAAATACAATGTTATTGGCAGCTTTATCAGCAGGGACGACAACATATTTGTCATGGATATCATTCAAACACTTAACAGCATCAGGATCTTTAAATACAGAATAGGGTCTTCTGCAAACATGTGATCTTAGTCGACCAATACGGCCACGCACTATTTTCCCCACAGATTTGACCCATTCTGACAGTGTGTCCAGCTCTACATCCTCCCTTTTAGCCCATTTCCTGGCATATTCTTCAACAGAGTCCATAATGATCTTAAAATTATGGTTCCAGGTGATCCTGCGAGGTTCTCTGAACTTGGGTCCACAAGATAATATCTTACGAAGGTGGTGATGTTCAACCAAGTTCAGATCACCAGTGATGACATGGCCAACTGGAGTATATTTGAAGGGAGACGTAGAGCAGTCACAGGATGCTGGTGTTTGAAGGAATTCATCAATTTTTAAGTGCCGCAATGCCTTATTGTAATTGAATATTTTATTGGAGATTGTCTTGGTGTATTGATATGACAGAATAGGTACACACTGGTTCTTAAAGTATGCAGGTATAGTTGATGTAACCTTTTTGTTGTGAAGTATATTGCTGATATTAATGGCATCAATTCCTTTGTTAGTAAATGGAAGATGTATGAAATGACGATGATCATCAGTCATAGGTTCAGCACGAAAAGGCTTGTATAGTCTGTATAGTGCAATGTCAGCAATACTACTGACCAGTCTGTACGGTTGTTTGTTCGGATCTGTCAAAGACAATCCCAATGCATAGACATGCAACCTTCTCAAGTCCCTGATGGAAAGAGCATATAATGAAGTACGAATGTGATGGAGACCTAAAGGCTTCTGCAATAAAAGAAGCAGTTCATGAAATTTGTCATGGCAATTGGAGGTAGCTGATGTATCCAATTTAGGCTGGTAACGCCGATGGTAACGCCTATGTCCATGACTACGTCTTGTACGGACAGAAGACTCAAATAGGCCCATCACATTCACTTCTGAACAACCAGGACTTGAGAGATTGCCTATATCTTTGATGTTGTCATTACAACCATAAGGCACTGCGGTACCTAACTGTCTAATCCAGTGGTATTCTCTCTGTCTACGGAATGGTGAACTAAGTGTGGGGCTGTTGGTTGGATGGTATATTTTTTCAAGAATACGGACACGCATAGACAAAGTGGAGTGATCGTCCTGGTTAAAATGCTTATAAAGTTGCACATCTAAAGATCGATACACTCCACTGTGATGTCCGTTCATTCTAGATCGTAAGCTGTTTCCTGTTTTGCCAACATAAATGAGCCCACACAAAGAACACTCAATTCCATAGATTACGTTTTTGGTTGTGCAATTCAGAGGTTCCAGACATTTGGTAGAATAGGTCTTCCCTGTCAAACTACTACTGAACTGTTCTGGCGTGATGAGCATACTACAAGTTTTGCAGTTTTTAATACCACACTTTGTGATAGAACCTGTATAATCAAAAGCTGGAGATGACTTTAAACAGTCCGTCAGTAGCAATTTGCATGGTTTAATTGTCTGGTAGCTTTCTCCATTTCTGTGATAAAAATTGCCCTCTGATTGCACGTATGATGTCTTAGTAACATCCCGAAGGATAATCCGAGGGACACACGGATTTTGAGCTACTGTGTCCCGTGTAGCTGGTCGGGACCTTGTTAACCTGGGCGACGTCCCAGCTGGTATGAATATCTCTTATACAGTCCTTCATTATCATGTACAAGTACCAGGTGGATGATGCCCTTAGGGACAAGATGAGCTAGTACTACATATGCTTTATGTGGTATATGGGTAGTATACAGACTAGTGTTGTACAAAGTAGAAGTTTTCAGGGAAACATTTCCTTGTATGATAGAGAAAAAGGGTAAATATGCAAATGGTCAAGTGACTCATAATTTTAATGAAAATATGATATCACCATCATTTGTGAATTTAGTGCAAGATATGGTTTTAAGGTGTCTGTAGTTATACCATATTCTGAAGCTGTTGGATTGACCATGTTTACGGAAAAGGAATCACAAATAAAATAGATATTGTACTGAAATATGCAATCTTTCATGAAGCAATCACAATTGAAATATAAGTTGTATGCATGTTCATATCAACAAGTTAACCCGTCCTGATGAAAATAAGAAACAGATGGGGAGGGCAGATTGAGACGGATCCCCATATGTGTATGTGTGTGTGTGTGTGTGTGTGTGTGTGTGTGTGTGTGTGTGTGTGTGTGTGTGTGAGTGTGTGTGTGCTTGCATACAGGGCCGTAGCCTGAAAGGGGTACAGGAAAAAATCTAAGAACAGTGTGCGCTCTGAGCCAATGTGAAACACCACTATCCAAACGAAGTCAAAGGTAAAGCAAGGAAATTATCCATAGGAGATGTGAAGGTATAGAATCCTAAGTTAACGAAAAATTTTGGCTGCACGTGGTGTATGCTAGAGGGTACACTGTCCTAGAATGTTTCACATGTAATAATATTTAGTAATATAGCAGGTTAGCATTCCTGAAAATTCACCATTGTACTTCGAAAAGTGTGATAAGCACTGGTATTTACTTTAAACATAGGTGTAATATGGCTTGGGTAGAAGTTAGCATTACTAATGTAAACATTTAGTTGTATGACCCTTTTTTGTCACAATTTGTGGTTTGTGTAGTGGTTGACTGGCTATTAATTCCTGAATCAGCCAATGATGTAAATGACATGCCCATCATTACAATTGCATATGTTTAAGGATATATGGATAGACATAAAATAGCCACTAATAGATGCATAACTAAAGTTGAAGTGTACCATTACAAAAAATGTTCTATTGACAAACAGAGGTGCACTTCTATACATGTCTATTTTTACAGCTGACAATTTCATGTTATTAGCATTTACACAACTGTGATGTACCATAGTGTTAAGAGTATTTCATGTCTATCTGTATGTTGTAAATATTCAATTTTAGCCTGAAGGAGAGACAAGATCACATGATCCTATGTTTATTCTACAAATGAATATTTATATTAGAACTGTAACAATTTACTGCACACAGACATAGTGTTATAGTGTTTGAGTGTAGTGAGAGAAAAATAATTAGTAATTTACCCAAGCCCAAAGTTCTGTCAGATTACGGCCCTGTTATGCACACTGGGAGGTGGGCTTTGAAATAATTTAAAGCTATCTGTGTTTGTTGAATTGCTTCAGAAGCAATAATGTAACTAACTCTGTTAGCAATTGAAATTTAAAGTTGTTGGTCTGCAAAGAGTTGAAATTATAGATCTCAGATACACAAACAGTATAAAAACTGTAAACCCATTATGTGGAGTGGTGAATGGAAGATCAACAGATGCAGAAAGTAAAGATGATCTAGCAGTGAACAATGTATTTTGACATTCAGCAAGAAATGTCCATTTCTGCCTTGCAAGTGAACTCAGTGAATGGATTATCAAATGCTGCTGAAATGAAGTTGCTTGAAGTGATCTGCATTCATTTAAATCTGTTCTATGGAGATAGGGTTGTGCCACCCTGATAATATAGCTGAAATTCTAGCCAATGAGCTTAGTGAGACCAAGGCCATAGTATGTCACTCAAGTTGTTTGTCTTGAAAGGTACGCACAGTAATAATGAAACATTTGTAATAGCATTACTGTAATACTTTATTTTGTATGTTAAATAATGAATGACCTTGTGTAAAAATTTTTGCGAAAAGAGAATGTTTGAAGAATAGATTTGTTATCAAGTAGCAGACTTGTTTATTTGCAATGTGAAATAGCATGTAATATGTGTGAAACCATTTGTTAACAGTTCTCTATACTCAAGTGGATTACTCAATTGTCTTTTGCAATTTTATTTAGTGAATACAACCTTTAGTTTTGTAAATGGTGATTTGTGCCAGGAAAAACGTAACATAGTAGAGATTCCGGTGTTATTCACTTTGACTGTGTCATTCATAACAAGTTCATATAGGAAGCATAGTGCAATGAAGTAAATGTAAAATATTAACAGCTAATGTTGGACCCATCAAAATGGCATATTGAACAGACCTAAACCAAGTTGACAAATTTTAGTATCAATAATATATGTATTTTGTCTGCTTTCATTTTCAGGGTGCAATATCAACTCACCTATGGATTAATCACAATGAAAGAGGCATGTTTCATTCGCAAATTAAAGCAACTTTCACATCAGTGTGCAACAGTGCCACGGGAGAGTAACTGAGAGTTCACATGATTCTAATTTGTATGACTGTAAAATACGTCACTCAACTCAGTCAGTTGTTGCCCTCATCAGGACGAAGTTTTCTGCAGATGAAAAGAGCTTGTAGCAAAGCTTGAGTACTGAGAATGTTTTAACGGAAGTTCTTTCAGTTTAAAAGGTATGCACTGCACAGTAATAAAACATTTGAAATAGTATTGCTATGGTACATGTAGTTTATATTTATGAAATAATGTATAAAGTTATCTTAAAATTTTATGGAAAGGATATCGTTGAAACTGTAGATTCGTTTTTTTAATAGCTGTTTGATATTTTTATAAAAATTGTTGCTATGTCAGACGAAGAACAGCACGTGATCCTTGTCTTTCAATGTGTTCGCTTGTGTTTTTAGTTCCTTTCTTTTCTCGATAAAATAAACAGGGGAAACATATGTAATAATAACAGAACCCCATGGCGAGCGAGCAAGCTTGCCGTACCTGGGGTATTTACACTCGTGTTTGCGTTGAATCCGGCTGTCCTTTCACTCGCTGCGCTCGTGAAAGCACGACCGCCGGATCCCCCACAAACACTCGTGCAAATACCGCTGGTACGGCGCGCTTGCACTCTCTCGCCATGGGGTTCTGTCATATTCTGCCCTTAGTTGTGCAATTACATTTAGAGACTATACCATTTTCCTTTTTATGAATGATGATATGGTGATCAAAATGGTATTTGTGTAAGGACATTCTTGACATCGTTCAATGAGAGTGTTGTTCACTTTGACTGAGTCATTCATTTAGCTTCATAATGCAGGTTTGTGTAATTAAATGGATGAAGTTGCCCAATTTTCATGAGTTTTGTTTGATACAAGATACTATTTATATTGTTTGACATATTGAAAGATAATATGGTAAATGGGTAACCATGCATATATTCATTACTGGTTTTACAAAAATGAAACCTTCATGAAAATAAATAAAGTAATGGTCATGACCATTAATTCAATCTCGCAGTGGTTTCATGTCTCGTGTCTAAAACTGGTATTGAATATATGCTTGGTCATGCATTCATTCAGTATCTTTCAACATGTCAAACAATATAAATAGTATCTCATATCAAACAAAAGTCATAAAAAATGGGCGACTTTGTCCCTTTAAGTACATGTAAATTTGTGAAAAGCTCATGGACATATTATTTGCAATATTATGGAATCAAAGACCTAAACAAAGTTGAAAGGTCATAGTATAAGGAAACATATATTTTGTCTACTTTCATTTCAGGGAGCAATATGAATTCACATATGGATTACTCCAAAGAACAGTGATACATTTCATTTCCAAAATTAAGCAACATTGACATCGATGTCTTACAGTGCTACAGATCTTTGAAGGTAGAGAAAGCAAACACCAGTTCCACATGCTTCTACTTTGATTAACTGTAAAAAAGGTGACAGAGTCAGTCATTTGTGTCATTACTATGACATTGTCTGCAGATGATGAGCATGGATGGCAGAGCTCAAGTTCTCAGAGTGTTTTCCAAAGACAAAGAACCAAATGTGAGAATGCTTCTAATTTGGAGAACAGAAGAATACTCAAGTCAGTTATTTACATTGCCAGGAAGATGTTTTCTGCAGATGATAAGAGCACATGATAAGTCTGGAGATCGAAGTGTCTTGCCATAGGAGAGAATACATGTGTGAATAACAGATCCTGAATATCTCACAACACTATGGGGTATGGAAATGTTCTCTACACTAATGTACCAGTGTCACTGTACAATACTGCCATCCCATGGATCTGTGAAGCAAGGAAAACAACAGAGTGTTCCATGGTTTTTAACTTTTATGGCTATAGAATGTGTCATTCTCTGTCTGAGTGTGACCCTGTCTGCAGATGGTGGCAGCGCGCGATAAACAAGAAGTACTCAGATTGTTTTCCAAATACGATAGAACAGATGTGACAATACTTCTAATTTGGATAATTGTAGAATATTGATCTCATCTTAGTTATGGGCATTGTTAGATGTAGGCATTTTCTGCGAATGATAACAGCAGATGACAAAAGTGTAGTATTGAGAGTGTTTTCCAAATGGGACAATATATATGGAAGTAACAGAACCTGATTACATCAGAACACTTGTTAAATATATTGATGTAAACTAGTCCTGTTGGTGCATATTGTGCTCTACATGACTCGCTGTGAGGTGGGACGACACTGTGTCACCATAGCATTTATGAAAGTGACGTTCATGCTCATTTGGCGTGTTTCAGATCAAGTAGTCATTGTTGTAGTGACAACTCTTGTAAAATTACACATATTGTAAAAGCACTCTTGTCATTGAATAATATAAGCTGTGAGGCTCTTTATTTATTGGCAATCATCACCACAGATTTGATAATCAAGAAGGCTATTTATAAAAAAGTGCATAAAAGTGTTTAAAAGACATGTGGCTGGAGCATTGATTATAGTGTCACTATAACATAGTCACATTCAATTCATGCAACATCCAAATGTATTTCCACTCCACTGTGCTATATAATGTACATATCTTTGATTGTACAGCAACTGTAGTTTTAGCTAACTGTAGGATGTAATTTATATATTGCTGAAGGAAATGCTTTGTCTGCATTATTCACCAGTGTTACACATGTATGAGATGTGCTGGATATGTTTCGGGGAAATTTTAAACAACAGACTACAGGGGGGGTATACTATCAAATTTTGTCAAACTTTGATTTGTTAAATACAACAATGAGGTCTTTGAAATCAATGCTTCAGCTTTCAGCATTGAAATTAATTCCATAATAATTATTTTCAAAAAGAGCATATCACTTAGCCTGCATCCAAAAACATCTGTACAGGCAGGGGGACTAAAGTCTATAGAAGCTATTGGAATGAATATCTATCCGGTGTCCATCGTCAGTATGTATGTATGTGTATGTATATGTATGTATGTATGTATGTATGTATGTATGTATGTATGTATGTATGTAGTATGTATGTATGTATGTATGTATGTATGTATGTATGTATGTATGTATGTATGTATGTATGTATGTATGTATGTATGTATGTATGTATGTATGTATGTATGTATGTATGTATGTATGTATGTATGTATGTATGTATGTATGTGTGTGTGTGTGTGTGTGTATGTATGTATGTATGTATGTATGTGTGTGTGTGTGTGTGTGTGTGTGTGTGTGTGTGTGTGTATGTATGTATGTATGTATGTATGTATGTATGTATGTATGTATGTATGTATGTATGTATGTATGTATGTATGTATGTATGTATGTATGTATGTATGTATGTATGTATGTATGTATGTATGTATGTATGTATGTATGTATGTATGTATGTATGTATGTATGTATTTTATAATAATACTTTATTGCTTTTACAGGCCTCCGGCCCAAATTGCAAATCAAATACAATAATACAACTTTATAAACAGGGGAGAAGTACAGAAAAGTCAAACACATTCTTCCCTTTGTTTAAATGCTTTATAAACAAAAGTTGACAAACTGATAATAACAGTGTCTCTGGAGCTTGATATTAGTGAATAAAATTTTTGCTGAGTTGGATGTTCAAAAGACCACTTAGGTAAATATTTCTTTCTCAAATTATGATATAGCGGACATATTAAGGTGAAGTGATATTCATCTTCAATCTCCCCAGACTCACATATTTTACAGATTCGTTCTTCAAGTTCTAATCCAAGTGACCGACCCTCTTCGACTGCTAGACGGTGGCTAGAGCTTCTTAAACATGCTAGAGCTCTTTTAAATCTAGTATCCATATTAACGGACAAATAACCTTCAGTAATAAATAATATTTTGAAATTACGATATTGGCGTAGTGTTTCTTTGGTACACACTTCTGAGAACCAATTTTGCTTAAAAACATCAGTTACTCTAGTCATAAACTGGCAGAGAAATGCATCAAAATCCCCGGGACCCTGCCACATCCAAACCTCACCAAACCCGTGCTCTTGCAATAGATTTCTAATATGTGTCGCCCACGTCACTTTATTATTAGTGTCAAGAGACACGGCTAGTTGATAGGCGTGTTTTGCTACTCTGTTCTGTGGCATTTTTAAAAGCTTATACCAATACAAAATAACCTTTTTATATGTATGTACAAAAATTGGAAGTCTGCCGCAATCACCAATTACGCATGCATCAGCTGTAGAAGATTTTACCCCAAGGAAATATTTACAATATTTTAGTTGAACACGTTCAGCGACATGGTGTATGCTATACCCCCACACTTCTGATCCGTACGTCAAAATTGGCAGGATCATGGTATCAAATAATCGAAAATATTCCTTGTAAGGTAAACAACCTGTGGTTTTCATCATACAAAATACCACTCCCATGGCCTTTCTAGCTTGATCTGCAAGCATAGCAACGGCTTTGCCCACACACGTTCCTACTCGACATTAACAACCCAAATATTTATAATAACTAACAGTTTGCATCCTTTCCCTTTAAATAACCACTTCTCATTTCTTTCAAAATTCCGCCCCTCCTAAAAACCACTATTTGGGATTTTTTCATATTTACTGAAAGCTTCCACTTTTCACAAAATGTTTCTAATATTCTAAGTAAACGTTGCAAACCAATTTGAGTGTCACTAAAAATTGTTACGTCATCGGCATAAAGCAATAGAAATAAGTCATAAAGCTCCTGGGTTATTTGAATCCCACAATTACCTGAGCTTGTTAACATACTTTCCCAACTCATTAATAAAAGTGAAAACAAAAAGGGACTCAGCATGCATCCCTGTCGGACGCCAACTGAACACTGAAAGAAATCTGTGATACCATGCTGAGCTTTGACACAGGATTTTAAATCTGCATACATAGCTTTTAAAATATTCAAGATTTTTCCTCCGATACCCTCCAAACATAGCCTATGAATTAAAAGGTTATGGTTAACAGAGTCAAATGCCTTACTAAAATCAATGAAGGCACAGTAGAAACGACCCTTCGGTTTACACAGGTATTTTTGTACCATCACGTGCAATATGAAAATGTTATATATTGTGCTGAAACCTTTTCTGAATCCAGCTTGACACTCTGTAATAGAGCCAACCAGGTCAGCCCATTTAACTAATCGCTGGTTCAAATTGGAGGTAAAAGTTTTCCCAACTGAACCGAGTAAAGTAATTCCCCTAAAGTTATTTGGATCATGACAACTGCCTTTTTTATATATCGGGACTATAAGTCCCTTACTCCATTCCTTAGGGAAAATGCCAGCATTAAAAATCGCATTAAACATTAAACTTAACACAGGAAGAAGACTGACTGAAGCACTCCTGTAAAAATCATTAGAAATGCCATCGGGACCTGGTGATTTGCCAGCCTTAAGTTTGTTCAAAGCAAAAATAATTTCATTGTCTGTAATTTTACTGTTAAGTATTTCCCCTGCATCCCCACTCTGAACATCCAGGGAAATATTAGCATTTTCTAAAAATTTTTCCACAGAAATATCGAAATTTGTTTTCTGTAAAGTTGGATTGTGCAATGATTCAAAGTGATTCACCCATTCTGTAGCAGTGATATTTGAGGCATATGGTTTACTTCCCTTGAAACCTTTAAGGAATTTCCAAATATTATTATTATTCTCTCCCAGATTTCCATAGTTGTTGTAAATTGTCTTACTGTAATTGTTTTTATTGGCTCTGCAGATAGATCTGAAATTTAACTTTGAATCTTTATAATTTTTCAAGCTTTCCTTATCATTATATTTTCTAAATTTACGAAGTGTCTGATACATAAGTCTCTTTGCTGTCTCACATTCATGATTAAACCAATGAGGCTGTGTCTTCTCTTTGAGAATTTTATCTTTCATATTAATCTTTTTGTAATCTCCTGCAGCCCAATTGAACAAAATATAAATTTGTGCTACTAGGTCATCAACACACTCCCACTCTGTTTCTAAAATACTATTGACACGAGTTACCCCCTCTCTTGACCTTAAATTTGTATTAAAACTATTTGAGTTTTCTTCATCCCATTTGAAAAATGAGAAATCATGGAGAATTGAATTTGAAGGTTCGACCTTACGAGGGGCATTTCTATTTATAGAAATTTTAACGTTGCATGATAAGGGGAAATGGTCTGAATCAGTCCTTTCTTCAACCTTAAACTCAGAAATACTTTGGAAAAGCTCAGTTGAGGCGATTATGTAGTCAACGACACTGTTCCCCCTGTTAGCAATACATGTAAACTCCCCCTTTTTATCCTCTCCCCATCGCCCATTTAAAAAGTGTATGGAGTGGTCCTGGCACATTTCCAGCAGCCGTTTACCAAAAGAGTTCAAAACAAGGTCCTTTGAATTGCGCTCCATGTCAAAATCGTCAATTTCATAATTATCCATTTCAAGCGGAATATAATTAACTGAATCATTCATTATGTAATCATAAGCTTTAGCTGTCCTCGCATTGAAATCTCCCATCAACAGCCAATTACAATTTGGATATTTAACTTTAAGATTTGAAAACTGCTGATCTAATAGCTCAATACCATTTTTTTCTATGTCATAACACTTCGATCCCTCAGGGGGAACGTATACACACCCCAAAATTACACTTTTTGACAACCCGAACTTATCTCCATCAAGCATAAGGAAAACTGAATCAGACAAGTTTGATTCAAGTCGAGTAACCCACTTATCACACCAATTTTTAACAAAAACAGAAACTCCTCCCCCCACATCTACCCTTTCGGGATTGTTTAACTCTACATGAGTGATATACATTATACCCTTCTAGTGTAACATGTGGTAGAATGTCCTTATGGAGCCAAGTTTCAATGATACAAGAAATATCAAAATTTAACAAATAATCACGGATTGACTTTACAGAAAATTTTGCCTAAAGACCATGAATATTCCAAGATACGAAGCTTATGTTCTCAAGGCTAGTTACATTTTGGGACCTTGGCCATCTCCCTATCTCGGAGAGCCTTGACACAGAACACAATTTGTATTTTCATTGTATGTGTACACTCGTTTAACACCATCCTCATATGCAACTAACTTTTTGTAATTAACAAAGGCTCGAAAGCCTTTGCTTGTTAATTCTTTCCGCTTATTGAAAAGTTTCTTTCGAATAAAGTTCGTCTCGGCCGAAAAGTGTTCGTCTACAAAAATAGAAGTTCCACGTAATGATTTCCCTTCCGCCAGTATCCTGTCCTTGTCTTTATATCTACTACACATAGCGACTATTGGCCTGTTGTTTCCAGTTTCCGACGTAATTCTGTGAACTCTTTTGAACTCAATGTTTTCTTTGATATTCATTTTCTCTGAAAATAATGCTTTCACCTTCTGTTCAGTTACTTCCCACGTCTCGTGCTCGTCTTCTTCTACTCCCCGAAAAACTAGGTTATTTCGCTTAGAGCGATCTTCCATTTCTGACTTAGCTGTACGTAGATTTCTCATCTCTGTCTCAACTTTACCAATGATATCTCCCTCAAGACTATCTATCTTTTTAAGTCTCTCTTTATTACCTTCAGCGGTTTTCCTCACGTCTTCAACTGCATCTTCCATATTACTTAACCATGCTTCCACTTTCTCCATTTTCTTGTTTAATGATTTGGTGTCTTTCTTGAGCTCTTTGACGTTGTTTTGTATGTCCTTGAGCATATCCATGACAGATTCTTCAGTACTTGCTGCTGCAGTCGCCGAACGCAATTCTGCCGTACGGGTCAAAGTTGCCTGTCTCGTCTCTGGTCCGGGATTCTGTTCTACATCTCCTGATAAGAGCAGCAATTTTCGGACGCAAATTATCTTCACTGGTGTTGGCATAGTGGTCAGTAAACTTTGAGGGAATTCAGTAGAAAAAGTATACATGTCCACAAAAGTTTCTTTGTGGGATGTCGCTCATGGCGTGTTCAAGTTGGCCTCTGCTGCGCTCACGAGTTCAAACCGTTCTGCTTGACGTGGCAAAGACATTCCTATTCTACCAGATTCGATGAGCCCATCATGGAACAGATTGTTGCAGTGAAGAATACAATTGGTACCAAGTATTATGTAAGAACCTACGATTATGCAACAAGCTATCCGGTATGCCAACTCGTTGGTTGTAGACCATTAGGATTGGACAACTGCATAAAAGCCAATTGATGAGTGATATCAATCATTTTTTGAATGTCTGAAATAAGTTTGAAATTTTGAATTTCAATTTGTATGAATCAATATGCAGTTAAACATTGTTGTGTCTGTCACTTGTTCACTATCTGGAATTTGGCAACTGATTAATATCCTTGGAACAGAATTTTATACTGCATATATGTTACACTCCATCATCCCTCCATTTAAATATATAATTTCTTTCTGTACTTTGATGGTGATCTTTGTTATTGGCCCTTGAGGAACTGAACATCATAGAAAATTATCTAGTTCTGTGAACAACTGATGAAATGCAGCATACAAAGACACATTTTGGTATAACTGTCCAAAATTTTGTAGCAATATTTGATTGGAATCCGAAGGTAACATTCCAGAAGTGGTACACTGAATTCATTCATTGTCAATGAGTGCCGCCATTGTTGACTATTGAGTCTTGTTTATGTATGTTATGGTGACATCAGTTTGTAGCAATATCACTTCTTTATTGGGGTGCTCATCCACATTGTTGTTTGAGTAATGGTAAATGTGTGCATATCATTTTTTTCAGATGGCTCAGAAACTGGAATGTTTCACTAAACAGTGAATCCAAAGACCGAGAAAAAGCAAAAGGTATGACATTACCATTGGTTGCAGAACAGTTGCCGTTTACCTTCACTGTCAAAGGCCCCGATGGAAAGTTGGCGACTGAGGTCCGTCTTGCTCCCTGTGTTTGCCTGGAGGATATATCCTCTACAGTTCTCCAGAGGTTGGACTTGTTGGAAAGGTACAAATAAAGTGTTAGCCTTAATAAGATATCCTTTATTGGAATTGTTTTCCTTACAGCACAGTATGTCTACACATGTTTAATCACAGCCAATAGTAACACCTAACTTACTTCATTTATGCTATTTTTCACATCCATCAGTATCCAGTGCTTCTTTCAGACGAGTATATTGTGTAAATGAAATGTATTTCAAAAATTGCACTGTTTTGTTAACACTTTGATTATTCTTTCAGAGAAGGAAAGCTAACATGGCACGGTGTCATACCCTCTGATGAAATCTGGTTGAAGATAGGCTGGGATAAGGGTGGTGGTAGTACCAAAGCTGTTTTTGAGTTGTGTAATGTTGCACACCCTAATTCAATAGAGAACACCATAGTGTGGAACATCTTTCAGGCTCCTGACAGACGGCACAACATTGAAACAGCATATAAAGTCAATTTGTCTCAAATCAATGCATTATGCGGTACAAATATGGAAGTAAGTGTATAGTAATATCGTAAGATGTTGTTTTGATCTTTTGTTGCTGTGTTACATCAACTGTTTATTGACAGCCATTGACCTTTTCATTACAGCATACATCAGATATTTTCACCAAGATTGTAGTGTCTCATGAATATTGTTTTGCATTAGGAACAAAAGCTGATAGTGTTTGTGGTAGGAGACTACGAATATCTGACAACCATATTTGGCCTGTCTGGTGCAAGCGGTAAGTCTTTCTTGTTGGTATGTTATACACAAATACACAGAAACACACACATCTATATGTTTACATGTGTTTGTATATATATACGCACACACACAAATGTGTTTACACACACTGTGTGTGTGTACACACACATATATATATATATATATATATATATATATATATATATATATATATACACACACACATATAGTGTGTGCAAACACGTTTGTGTGTGCGTATATATTCATACAATCACATGTAAACATATAGGTGTGTGTTTGTGAGTGTGTGTGTGTGTACACACACATATATATATAAATATATACATATAATATGTATAATACATGTACACACACATATAGATATGTTTTTCTCAAAAACATCAAATCAAATTTGTAACTGTTACATAATGTAAATCAATTATATTATTGGCAGTATTTAATTTTATTTTCAACATTGTAAAAAGCATAGCAACGTTTTGCCTTCATTCAGAAAGTTAAATATTTGTGTCTTAATTTTTAGGAAAACACTTCTGCCTTTGGTGCACAGTGTCAAAAGAAGATGCTCAGAAAGAACCATGTGAAAGACCAGAAGTGACAGCCAGAACTCTGGACCAACTTAAAGAAAACCATGAAGAATATGTTGGTGCTGGGAGTAAACGTAGTACTGCTTCCCAATATAACAATGTCATCAACAAGGCTCTCTTTGAAATTCCAATTCACAGGGTGTGCAGAGGAGTATCTTTTGTTTTTATCATGTACATGTATTTATCTTTGTACCTTTAATTAAACCACCATTTTTTCAGGTATAAGAGCACTAATAGAAATAAATCTGTTTCTTAGGTTGCCATTCCAGCCTTGCATATGAGCCTTGGACTTTTCCAGAGGTTCTATGACTTACTGGAGACTGAGTGTGCAAAGTTGGACCTTGAAATATTCTGTCACCTGGAGAGTGGTGAGGGTGTTGATGAACCTGTCCTCAAACCAGCAAATTTTGACACTTACTTGTCCATGTTGCGTGATGCCACAAAGTTAGAGAGTGAGGCAAGAGAAGATGAGGTCAAAGTTCAAGCCATGGAAGTAGAGATAGAGCACCTGTTCTATGACTCAGATTCTGATTCTGATTCTGATGATGGTGACAAGTCATCACTGCAATCATTGCGTGAGAAGTCAGCAGCCAAAGATGCACTACTTGAGCAGGCTAGAAGAAAGGTTTAAATGCTTTCTACTACTTTGCTTTTCACTTTTTTGCCCAATGTTTTGATATTTTGCCATTGCATTTACTATTACCTTTTTTGACCAGAGAGAAGAAGCTAAGAAACTTAAAGAAAGACTTCCGAAAGAAGCTGGCTATACTGTGAGAGCCCTTGACAGGGCACTTACAAGTATCCATGTCTGTCGTCAAGCATACCATGGCAAATCTTTCATTGGCAATCATGTAGATAAGTGCTGCAAGGTTCATGTCATTTAATGCATTTCTTACCTTTGTAGTATACATCACCTAATACATTCAATCCCTATCATTGAATTTCATATTCAGTTTCTCTACATTTTATATTTTTTTCAGTCATTCTTGTATAAAAGCTATGGACATTTACCAAAGCTTTTGGTGGCTCTCTCTTCCCTCTCTCACATGTACACAAGTGATATTGTTCAGCAACATTTCAAAGGGACAGTATTGCTAACTTTGATTTTTTCACAATATTTGTTTTAAATATCAACCATTATTTCTTGATCTACTGCCCAAAGCATGTTGATATACACAGTATTAAGCTTGTCAACTCAGACTGTGCATGTGTAAAGTACACTGTTATTGTTGACAAATGAATTCTTGTCCAAACCAGAATTGAAAAGTAAACAGTGACAGTGCTTTTTACACATATAGATAGTGTTGACAACCTAATAGTGTGTATTTCAACATTCTTTTGGAGTTAAATGAGAAGTTACAATTGATACACAAATAATGACAAAATCATCAAAAATTAGCATTACTGGTCCTTTAATATATAGTCAGTGTTTGCATGACAGTTATATTAATTCCCTATATTTCAGTCTCCAGTCTTATTTACATGCAAGTAGCAAATTTCTCAAAGATGAAACTTGTTGAACTGTGAATAATTCAAGATTTTGCATGTCTTTGTACTCCTATATGATCACCAGTTTTGTAAAAGTGTTCCTACTTGTCTTATCCACTAAGACAAGTGTGCATGTTGTTGACTGACTATTATTTTTTTCAGAAGTAAATTCAGATTCATTTGAATTTCAAGATACTGATGTTGAAGTAATATCAATTTGCATTAGCAATGTATTGTAAGAATTTTGTGTTTGGAGAGAAACAGTTTAAACACTTGAGTGAGTGTTTCTAATCATAATATATGGCTTTGTTTTCAGACCCAAAACATTAACATTATTATTGACTCCATGGTAGCTGCTACTGAAAATGTTGTAGATGACGACAGGCCACTTATCAACAAGGCCAAGGAGATAGCAACTAGATTCAAGCCATTGTTTACCCTGTTTGCTGACTGTCACAGAATATATTCTGTGTCAAGGCAACTGTCTGATGAGGAGATAAAGGAGCTTGGTGATTAAAATATTGTAAATTCATAATATGTAAAAGTGTTTGTTTTTATTGTGTTCATTCAATTATTCATTGTTACTATAATTAGTACATCATTGATTAATATTGTTTTTCTATTTTCTTTTGTTTAACAGCAGTTTTCAACAGGCTGGTGTTGAGCCATGTTGAATGATATACATGATCAAGTGATGAACATCCAAGTTTGTTTTTTCACAGCCATGTCACATGTGGCTGTGGTTTTTTATTCACTTCAACACTCCATTTTAATTTGTGCATGAATAAGATGAATGTTTGTGTTGCTAGTTGTTTCTTTTATTACTGAAGTTTTGAAAAAAAAGGTTTTTAAGTTTTGAAGTTCATCAAACTCCAATCCTTTTTTTTGAACTAGTTATTGTTTTGATTAACAGAGGAGATTATGCAATACTCTCAAATTTGCTGTAGCAACTTTGACATTGTTTAATATTCCTAAACATATTGTTATTTCCATTCCTCTTACAGGTATCAACATTGCTGGCCTGCTAGAATACTACAGAACAGTATTCTCAGGGGAACGAATATTTCCCAAGCTTCATATTCTTGAATGCCATGCTCTAAGTCAAATTCAGAGAACCAAGATGGGTCTTGGATTTTTAGGAGAAAATGGTGTTGAAGTCATTCACCATCATTTTAACCTGGCCATGATGAAGTACAATTCTATGCCAGATGAACTTCACAGGTTAAAGTGTATGGTGAATGACCATCACATTGCTTCTCATCCAACAAATAGAAAACCTAAATTCCATAAAAGAGTGCGTAGAAACTAACAATTTGTAAATATCAATTTCTTGTAAATAAAGTGAGACAATCTTGTAAATAATATCTGAATGTAATAAATTTGTTGAATTTAAAATTATTGATGTTTTGCTTTTCTTTGCGCATGATTGATGTACTGATCTGAATGTATGGATGTCTGTAAATATGCAGTATTTCAAGAGTATCTGGTTGTTTACATCAATGAACAATTTTCGCCCTAACTCCATCTCACTGCCTGATGAAACAGCACCATAAAAAGGTTCAACTCAGGAAATATGTAATTGTATTTTTCAATTTATTTCACTTAAAAATGTTTCTTCAATGATAATTGAAATTAAAATGTGCGTGAAAAGAATTTAACCACTGTAAAAAGGACAAACATGGAACTTGAAGTCTTGAACATTACTTTTCCAGTAAAATACTGGAAAACTGGCATCAAAATACACTATGATATTTAATGAACAATAAAAAAATGAATTTTCAAAGGTATCAGAGGTTAAAAGATCAAGGATAGTCCTGCTTAATTGGCAGAACTAGTGATTTTCTGAAGGGCGCCCTCTAGAGACAAAGTTCGGAAATGTTTGTTTGAAGGTATTTCATTACTCCAACTGGATGGCAGGCTTATAACAAATGTGTTTCAAGAACAAGATTTGAAATTACATCGACTTCTACTTTGACAAACGTACCAAACTTCCACAACTGCGCAGCGTCGGCCGCCATGCATTGTGTGGAGCACACTTGAACACAAGCGACCTTTGAACCTATACAGTATACCCTAACCGTATGTACATACATAGCTGCTGTATTCAGATGATCAAACGAATGATTATTTTAGCTCATGCAATTCCTTTTTATTTCATTTTATGGTGCCTTGAATATTGTAAAACGGGTCATGGGTTTTGAAACTGGATCTAGTGCAACTGTTTCTCAAAGTCATTCGAACGAATCCATGCAAGTTACGAATGCGTGACACGAGGTGACACACAAGGCTTCAACATCATGTTGACGTACACATATCTCAAAATGGCTAACCACCGTGCTAACTCGGACACGCAACGATCTGAACACGCAGTAGTATCATACATTTTTGCATCTGATGTTTGTCTCAACCAATCTTACGATTTCAGCCACTTCTGATCGAAATCACTTTTCCTGACCTCCGGATCCTTACCAGTGCGAGACATTGGTGGCAACGGCAGTTCAACCAGTTGCCTATAGTATATGCTTTGACTGAGTGCCCGCTGGCAAAGATGCAACATCGAGCCTTTCGTTGAGTATACTCCATGTCCGTTGTATTAAATGGCCGTTGTCTGTACGATCGACAGCGTAAAACATTTCATGCTTTTTGAATTTAAGTTCCATCCGTCTTAGCCGATGATCATTTGCACTACGGCCGGCCCATTTATTCTCCTGACAGACAAGCGCAACCCTGGGTGCTTTGCACCCGATAACCCTGCCTCATTGTGTGTAAAACACCTAAAGCATCGACATGAAAGGAGAACAGTCTAACCATTTCATACATTTTGGCGATGGAATAAACCTTTTAATCATCTGGCACGTCCTGTTATCGCCACATTAGAACCGTTTCACACTTAATACGCTCGCTGAAATAAAAGTGACAAAATCGCCGCCGGAAAACAATAGGTCTTCAGCCACGTTCAAAGAGTATCAGTGGACATGAAACAGGATCGGCATGAAAAATAAAGGATCAAGCGAAAAAATAAAGGATCGAACAGTAAACATGTAGAGATAATTAATGTTGTGTTGGTCAGGTGTGATGTCCTATGTGGACACACATCTTTATCACACAGTAAACGTTTAGAGATAATTAATGTTGTGTTGGCCTGGTGTGATGTCCTATGTTGACGCATATTTTGACTTGAATAGTAAACATGTAGACATAAATAATGTTTGTGTAGGCCAGGTGTGATGTCCTACGTGGACACACATCTTGATTACACAATTAACATGTAGATATAATTGATGTTGTGTAGGCCAGGTGTGATGTCCTACGTGGACACTTATCTTGACTTACACAATAAACAGTAGAGATAATGAATGTTGTGTTGGCCTGGTGCAGGGTTTGAAATACCCGGTGGTCATGCATCAAAAGACCACCAATTATCTCATTTGGACCACCAGATTCTATTTTGGGTGGTCAATCTTGACCACCAAGTTTTTGGAGGTCACAATAATGCACTGCAGAGCTGTAAATCTTACATGCCTCTCACAGTTTATTGCTAGGAGTATCCAGAAACAATATATTGTCCTCAGAGATAGATATTTTAGCAGCGATGTAGTACACATCTTGTCTGTTCAATCACAGTCCCTCCATTGTGGAGCAATAATGCAATAATTGTAATGTTATCAACAGTTATTGTCATTTCTTTATTACACAGTAATTCTGTCAAAACTTAAAATCTGTAACTCAAGTCCTTTGCATATAACCAGTCAGTCAGTCACTCATGCAGTAGTAAAGATGATCTGTAAATGACTGAAAACTTTCCAGTGGATTTACTGGGCATCCATCATACATGTAAACCATCTTATCACGTGTGAAATGGTTCCAAAACAGCATGTACAGCCCACTATTCACCCCCATGGACCCCAACCTCCACAAGAATTACACTATGATATGACTTATTTTTTTGACCACCAAATTTTGCAATTGACCACCAAAATTTGAATCTGGTGGTCAAACTTGACCACCAAACAAAAAAATAAATTTCGAACCCTGTGGTGTGATGTCCTACGTAGACACACCTCTTGACTCTCACAATAGGGCCGTTCACATTGCTCAGAAAAGACAAGGCCCTTTTCCTAGCCTGGTACGTGGTTGGCCAAAAAAAACCGAATGTGAACGGGTGTGGCTGGCCAATGTCCGGACAACTTTGTGTCCCAGTCGAGGGAGGGATGGTTTGTGACCTACCCTGGTCTCCTGGCCTGGGATTAACTGTGTCTATTGACACATTTTGTCCAACCCTGGTCTCAATTTACACCCCTTTAACAATACACGTAAACTATGACTCACCAATGTTTCAACTGGGCGACAAAGGGATACAGCTCGTTTTGGCATTTGGAATTAAAATACTGTCAAATCAGACTCCTATCTATAGCGTGGGAAGTGTAACTGCACTTGCAAAATATAGGAGAGAGGAGTGACTGTAGTGTGCATGTACTGGACAGTTATGTCAATAAGTGTAGATGAGAGACCATGACTGTACATTCAAAATAGGGGATATAATGGAGAGATTGAGGTGTGCATGTAGATAGTTATGTCAATAAGTGTAGATGACAGACCATTACTGCACATTCAAAATATTGGAGAGTGCAGTGATTGTAGTGTGCATGTAGATAGTTATGTCGATAAGTGTAGATGAGAGACCATGACTGTAAATCCAAAATACAGTACAGTTTGAGTCATTGTGGTGTGCATGTAGATAGTTATGTCAAAATCATAAGTGTAGATGAGAGACCATGACTGTACATCCAAATTACAGGATAGTTTAAGTGATTGTACTCTGTATGTGGACAGTTATGTCAATAAGTGTAGATGAGAGACCAAGACTGCACATTCAAAATATTCGATAGTTGGATTGATTTTAATGTGCATGTAGATTTATTTCAATAAGTGTAGAAGAAAGACCATGAGTGCACATTCAAATATTCGATATTTGGATTGATTGTTGTGTGCATGTAGATAGTTATGTCAATAAGTTTAGATGAGGGACCATAACTGCACATGCAAAATATGGGAGAGTGGAGTGATTGTAGTGTGCATGTACTGGACAGTTATGTCAATAAGTGTAGATGAGAGACCATGACTGTACATTCAAAATATGGGATATAATGGAGAGATTGAGGTGTGCATGTAGATAGTTATGTCAATAAGAGTAGATGACAGACCATTACTGCACGTGCAAAATATGGGAGAGTGCAGTGATTGTAGTGTGCATGTAGATAGTTATGTCGATAAGTGTAGATGAGAGACCATGACTGCACATTCAAAATATGGGATAGTTGGAGTGATTGTAGTGTGTATGTGGATAGTTATGTCAATTAGTGTAGATGAGAGACCATGACTGTAAATTCAAAATATTGGATAGTGGAGTGATTGTAGTGTGTATGTTGATAGTTATGTCAATACGTGTAGATGAAAGACCATGACTGTACATTCAAAATATGGGATAGTTGGATTGATTGTAGTGTGTGTGTGGATAGTTATGTCAATAAGTGTAGATGAGAGACCATGACTGTACATTTAAAATGTGGGATAGTGGAGTGATTGTAGTGTGTATGGGGATAGTTATGTCAATAAGTGTAGATGAGAGACCATCTCAGCACATTTAAAATATAGGATAGTTGAAGTGATTGTAGTGTGTATGTTGATAGTTATGTCAATAAGTTTAGATGAGAGACCACGTCTCTACATTCAAAATATTTGATAGTTGGAGTGATTGTAGTGTGCATATGGATAGTTATGTCAATAAGTGTAGATGAAAGACCATCTCAGCACCAGTGTTTTGCCCAGAGTGCGTTCTTGTGTCTTTTAACAGTTTCGGGGTTTTACCATTTTATATGAATTTATATGCAATTACAAGGATTTGCCTGTGTTGCAGTTGTACATCGTTTTCCATGCACTGTGATAAATAATAACACAGATAGGTTTCTGACATGCACTGTGCTTGACAACTACATCATAAACTTTATTTTATCAATTTCATGCATTTCAGCGTAAGCAATTCGCAGTATTTCCAGATCTCTGCGCAGAATTTCACTAGTGTAGACTGCCGGATTGCCATGCAGCTAGCAGTGAAATATTTGCTTTTAGTGAGAGTAAGTCATCCCTTTTCCTCGCATCTCTCTCCAACTCATATAAAACGATTTAGATTTTTTCCTAACAATAGCAGGGATTAGAAGCTTGTTACTAAACATAGGCTACATGCAGAAGCCATTTATCAAAACTAAGCCTCTGCGCTGAGAAATATAGGCTATTACCTGTGCCTTTTGAAAATCAACTCCAGTACGCACAATGTTGTACTAACCAAGGCACCCATTGTTAAAACATTGATACTGAGTACGAAAACTGATTCATTAACAATAGGTTGATCCTTCATTGAGACACAGGGAGTCCGTAGGTTATTTAGGGTAAAGAAGAAAAGATAAGTCATATACGGTGTAGTTTCTCAGAAATCGTTATCCAAAGGCTATTTACTCGATATTTTAATGTCACGGAATATTCGACATTTAGTGGCCTGATATCTCAGGAAGCAAGTGGTGAGCTAGATTCAAATCCCACCGCATATGACACAGTACTGGAGTTTGTTCACAGAGAGGTGAATTGTGTGATGATATCTTTCCAAGAATATGTTCAAGACTTAGAGATGATGATTCCTCTTCCCTTCGAGCTTGTGGTGATAGTTGGCATAGGGAATGTTATGCAAATACTTGCCACAAAGGTCTACTCCAGTGAGCAAAATTGCGCTACGAAAAAGCATTAGAGCAAGGTGATAGCTCTGTATTAATAGGTAAGGCTGCGTTCACAAAAATGGCTAGGGGGGCTGGAGGAATTCAGGGGGATTCGAAAATTTTTGGGGTAGTAGAGGGGGGACTTTAAAATTTTGCTCTGCCTGCAGGGGGGGGACTTGAAAATTTTTCGGTTCCCTTTTGAGTTTTACATTTTCCAAGTTTTTGTAGGTAATTCAATGAAAAATGAATACCATTTTCATGTCATCCAATTGTTGTAATGTTAGTAATAATTTAACAAAATTTAATCTAGAACCATTTTGTCACATTTCATGACTTTTATCTCGAAAAAATCTAAATTTTTGTGATTTGTCATAAAAAACCACACTTGAGCCTGGTAACAGGGCAGAAGCTGCAACTGTTGATGGTTTTTGCAATATTTCTATGTAGTAAACGCAGTTCTTGTTGTCTCCCTACAGCATGGTCAAACACAAATATTCAGTTTGTCGACAAAGTCTGTATATATATATATATATATATATATATATATATATATATATATATATATATATATATATATATATATATATATATATATACCTATAGCTCTAGTTCAACTATTGAGCACTCTGCCAGTCCGATGAAGACATCAATCTACGTACTGCTCGTATTTAGCTCCATATTTTGTTTGAGCACTATGACCGATTCATCGCCTGTCAACATGGAGAAAACCAACTTAGGATATTCGACCAAGAACATTCCACTGCCATCAAGAAACGAATATATGAAGAGACTCATTGAGAAAACTGAACATTTTCTTCGCCGTGTGCGTTGGATAGCGCACTTCTTCCTTAACCCAAGAAAACCAAAGACAAAGGAAACCTACGGCTTTAAATCACGAAATTCGCCGCCACAAGTTGAAGAACTGAAACCTTTCAAAACGACATGTTAAAACTCATCCAAAATGTCAAGTTCAAAGATGTTAAATGCTGTTTCCAGAAAAAACTATCCAACGACATCAAGACCATCATAAAACGAGGTAAACTTCTCATACCAGCGGATAAACCACAAATTACTACAAAATGGACACTGAATCTTATGACAAGTTACTGAAAGAAAATATCACAAAAACATACAAGAAGTCCAATCCAGAAGTAGTTACAGCAATCGACGCAGAAGCAGCCGAAATAGCCTATAAACTTGAATTAGACGATCACATAGAAAAAATAGCACAGAAGGGGGCATATATCACCCTTAAAGACCATAAACCCACATTCAATGATCATCCGACGTGTTGCCTAATCAACCCAACCAAATCAGAAATTGGCATGGTAAGCAAGCAAATCCTCGATAAAATTAATACGCCAATCATCAATGCCACGAACATTAACCAGTGGAAGAACACATCAGACGTCCTTAAATGGTTCAACAATCTAGAGCATAAAGAGACGCTTTCCTTGATAAGCTTTGATATATGCGAATTTTACCCATCGATCAATGAAGAGTTACTGACCAAAGCCCTAAATTTTGCCAGCAAATACCGCCAAATAAGTAATGACGAACGTGACATCATCATGCAGGCCAGGTGCTCATTGTTATTCGAAACCAACATACCATGGGAGAAGAAATCGTCATCTGACCAATTCGACGTGACCATGGGTTCATTCGACGGAGCGGAAATATGTGAATTGGTCGGTTGCTATATACTGTCTCTACTCACTGAAAAGTACGGCCAAATTGTCGGGCTTTATAGGGACGACGGGTTAGCAGCTTTCAAGGGAAAACCGCAAGAGATTGAAAACATCAAGAAAGGAATCTGCGAAATCTTCCGCACAACGGTTTAAAGATCACAGTTGAGGCTAACAAACCATTGTCAATATCCTGGATGTGACGCTAGACCTGAAGAGTGGTAAGCACACGCCATACATGAAACCGGGTAATGTGTCATTGTATGTACACCGCAAATCTAATCATCCACCATCCATCCTGAAAAATATCCCTGAATCGATCAACAGGAGACTGTCTAAAATATCATCAGACAAAGAATCTTTCGACAACACCAAATCTGCATACCAGGATGCCTTGGATAAGAGTGGGTACCATTACAATCTTACATACAAAGAAGAACCACCTAAAAGGAAACGAAATAGACAAAGAAACATTACGTGGTACAACCCCCCTTACAGCAAAAGCGTGGATACTAATATAGGAAAATGCTTCCTTAGTCTGATCGATAAGCATTTCACCAAATCAAATCCTTTGCACAAAATCTTTTCGAGAAATACACTAAAAATCAGTTATAGTTGCATGAGTAATATTGGTACAATAATAACAACAACAACAAGGCTAATTAAACAACTTAAACCCCAGTGAAGAGAATAAGACAAACTGCAACTGCAATAATAAATGCCCGATGAATATTTAATGGTAGTTGCTATGATGAACACATAGTATACCAAGCGGAAGTCATTACATCGGACACAAAACAAACTTACATCGGACTATGTGATACAACATTTAAATTTAGATATAGAAACCATATTTGCTCGTTCAAAAACCAACGCTATAAAAATGCAACTGAGTTAAGTAAATATATTTGGAACTTAAAAGACCAGAACATTGAGTATGAAATCAAATGGAGAAAGGTAAAACAAGCTAAGCCATACTCCAATACCAACAAGAAGTGCAACTTGTGTTTGTGGGAAAAGTTTTTTATCATATGTAGACCAACCATGGCAACGCTCAACAAAAGAAATGAGCTAATTTCGTGCTGCAGGCACTCTAAAAGATTTCTGCTATCCCACATAAATTAACACGTATACGCGCGTAAATACGCGCATCACGATATGTTCCATTCAGAATGCCTTTGTTCTATTTTATGCATATACCTAATTCTGGGCATAAAAATAGAGCTGGAGGTCTGATTTTTGGTATGTAGGGATAACTATAGGATACAATTTCTTTGACAAAATATCACATGGCCTGGATGCCCTCTGACCCCAAATATACATATATATCCATAACTTAATAACAACAAGTGCCACATCCTTCATATTTGGTATGATGGGACGACTTATGACGACATATCCTGTACCACATTAATTATGCACATATCTTATTCTGAACCAGCCAATAAAGCTGGATGTCTGATTTTTGGTATATAGGTATAACTATGGGATACAATTTCTTTAAAAAAATGTCATATGACCTCAATTACCTTTGACCTCAAATATGCATATTTGTTCATAACTCAGTAACCACAAGTGCTACACCCTTCATATTTGGTATTATGGGAGACCTTATGACGACATATCCTGTACTTCATTAATTATGCACATATCTAATTTTTTGCAAGCCAATGGAGCTTGAGGTCTGATTTTTGGTAGATAGGGATAACTATGACATTCAATTCTTTTGGGAGTGGAGATTTAGCCGAGTGGTTCTGTCTGTGGCCTCTCAGCTAGGCGACTGATGCCGTATGTTGTGGGTTCGAATCCGATTGAAAACTATCCGTATTTTAACAAAATGGCAAATCACTTCGATGACCTTTGACTTCGATTTCACAAATACTACCATAGCCCTCCCTGTTATTGCATATATATTTCTCTATTGCCTCTAGTCAAAGCCAATTTTAGTGGTCAGCATTGTCAAACCTAACCGAGCAAATTGGTCGCTTAATTCCTGATACTCGATAACATAGGCCTACATCCGTTCTCTCATGACTTTGTTTGAGCACTCAGGAGCAGTATGAGACTTTATAAAGCTTCTATCAGCTCGGCCGTAAACTGTCTCGGGGAGAATATTAAAATCCCCGGAGAACCGTGCCACTCTAACACATAACTACGCATTTCCCAAATTACATTTATGCTGACTCATTGCGGTAAATGTAGACGCAAAACAAAATTTGTACATTTTTGTCTTTATTTATTTTCCTGACGGGAGATTGGTAGTACTGCAGCGGCATACTTGATGGCTTCTGCCTGTATATGACAATTGAAATTGTCGTACTTTAGATACGGAAGATAGTCAGCTGTTTATTTGGCACTTTTCACAAGCTGCCCCCATAGAGTCAGCCATTTTCACGAACGTTTGATACGGCAAATTGTCAATCCTTTTTCCGGGTAAAATTTTCACTAACTCCTTGCTGACGGTCATTCCGATCTACATTCTTTGGTATGAAAAATGACCACCCTTTTCCGGGCACACTTGTGGTCTGCTACGCGCTGACAGCGATTCCAATCATGGCACTTCTTATAAGGGAAATTATCAATCTCTTTCACGGCATACCTGTCTCCGGCAGCCTATTCAGTGCAATTAAAATCGTCGCACTTTAAGTACATGTAATTTGTGGCAATTGAATGATTGCACCTGTCGTCCAATCGCCGCCATCTGATATTAAAATACTGGGGGTATGGAAGTTTGTCAATGTTTTACCGCACAATAGCTATTCTGGTCCCACCGCTGACATCTTTATTCACGCTCATCTGTACGGAAAATTGTGTATTCTTTATCGGATACACCTGTCACTGATTTCCGCCGTCCGACTTTCTTGTCAAAGACAATTTTAGTGGTCAGCATTGGCAAACCTTACCGAGCATATTGGTCGCCTAATTCCTGATACTCGACATCATAGGCCTACATCCGTTCTGTCATGACTTTGTTTGACCACTCAGGAGCAGTACAAGACTTTAAAAGGCTTCTATCAGCTCGGCCGTAAACTGTCTCGGGGAGCATATTAAAATCCCCGTAGAACCGTGCCACTCTAACACATCACTACGCATTTCCCCAATACATTTTAATACTGCAGCGGCATACTTGATGGCTTCTGCCTGTATATGACCATCGTACTTTAGGTACGGAAGATACTAATATTGTGCGGCAAACACTGACAAACTTCGGTACCCCAAGTACGGTTATTTGAATGTCAGATGGCGGCGATTGGACGACAGTTGCACTAAATCAAGGGCAACAAATTACACGTACTTAAAATGCAACGATTGCAATTGCATTGAAACGGCTGCCTGGGACAGGTATGCCGTGAAAGAGATTGATAATTTCCCGTATAAGAAGCGCCTTGATTAGAATCGCTGTCAACCTGCAGCAGACCACAAGTGTGCCCGGAAAAGGGTGGTCATTTTCCATACCAAAGAATGTAGAGCGGAATGGCTGTCAGCGGACAGTTAGTGAAATTTTACCCGCAAAAAGGATTGACAATCTGCTGCCGTGAAATTGACTGACTCTATGGGGGCAGCGTGTGACAAGTGCTCAGTAAACAACTGACTATCTTCCGTACCTAAAGTACGACAATTTCAATGGTCATATACAGGCAAAACCGTCAAGTAGGCCGCGGCAGTACTACCAATCGCCCGTTAGAAAAGTAACTGAAGACAAAAATGTAGAAATTTTGTTCTGCGTGTACATTTACCGCAGATGGAATAATCTATACCTGGCAAACATGAATTTAGATTGATTTTTTTCTAAACGAAATTTACATTTCAATGAGTCAGCATAAATGTAATGGGATAAATGCGTAGTGATGTGTTGGATCGGCACGGTTATACGGGGATTTTAATATTCTCCCCAAGGCAGTTTACGGTCGAGCTGATAAAAGCTTTATAAAGTCTCGTACTGCTCCTGAGTGGTCTAACAAAGTCATGACAGAACGGATGTAGGCCTATGTTGTCGAGTATCAGGAATAAGGGGACATTATGCTCGGTAAGGTTTGGCAATGCTGACCGCTAAAAGTGGCGAGGACTACAAAGTCGGACGGCGGAATCAGTGACAGCTGTATCCGATAAAGAATAGACAATTTTCCGTACAGATGAGAGTGAATAAAGATGTCAGCGTGTCGGGACCAGTGTAGCTTATTGTGCGGCAAAACACTGACAAACTTCGGTACCCCAAGTACGGTTATTTGAATGTCAGATGGTGGCGACTGGACGACAGATGCACTCATTCAAATGCCACAAATTACACGTACTTAAAGTGCGACGATCGTAATTGCACTGAATCTGCTGCCGGAGACAGGTATGCCGTGAAAGATATTGAAAATTTCCCGCATAAGAAGCGCCATGATTGGAATCGATGTCAACGCGCAGCAGACCACAAGTGTGCCAAGAAAGGGTTGTCATTTTCCATACCAAAGAATGTAGATCGAAATTTGACCGTCAGCGGACAGTTAGTGAAAGTTTTACCCGCAAAAAGGATTGACAATCTGCCGTACCTAAGGTTCGTGAAATTGACTGACTCTATGGGGGCAGCGTGTGACAAATGCCCAATAAACAGCTGACTATCTTCCCTACCTAAAGTACGACAATTTCAATTGTCATATATAGGCAGAAGCCGTCAGGTATGCCGCTGCAGTACTACAAATCTCCCGTTAGAAAAGTAAATAAAGACAAAAATGTACAAATTTTCTTTCCAAAAGTCATGTGAAATGCGAAGGAAGTTAAATGTGGGACAAAAAAAACTAAGAAAGGCACATTAGCAATAAATAATAATAATAATAAATATTGCTTCAAAGCAGCAATGACCGGGTTTCGAGACATTTTGGTCAACAGTCAATAGAGAAATATATATGCAATAAGAGGAAGGGCTATGGTAGTATTTGTGAAATCGAAGTCGAAGGTCATCGAGGTGATTTGCCATTTTGTTAAAAGAATTGAATGTCATAGTTATCCCTATCTACCGAAAATCAGACCTCAAGCTCCATTGGCTTGCAAAAAATTAGATATGTGCATAATTAATCAAGTACAGGATATGTCGTCATAAGGTGTCCCATCATACGAAATATGAAGGATGTAGCCATTGTGGTTACTGAGTTATAGACATATATGTATATTTGAGGTCCAAGGTCATCAAGGTCACGTGATATTTTGTCAAAAATATTATATTCCATGGTTATCCCTATATACCAAAAATCAGACCCTATAGCTCCATTGGCTTGCCCTGGAATTGGATATGTGCATAGTCAATGAGGTAAGGGATGTGTCGTCATAAGGTCTCCCATCATACCAAATATGAAGGATGTAGCACTTGTGGTTACTGAGTTGTGAACATATATGTATATTTGAGGTCAAAGGTCGTCGATGACACGTGACATTTTGTAAAAAACATTGTATCCAATTGTTATCCCTATGTATAAAAAATCAGATCAGACGTCTAGCTCTATCGGCTTTCTCAGAATTAGATGTGTGCATAATTATTGAGGTACAGGATGTATCGTCATAAGGTCTCCCATCATACCAAATATGAAAGGTGTAGTACTTGTGGTTATTGAGTTATGAACAAATATGTATATTTGAGGTCAAAGGTCATTGAGGTCATGTGACATTTTTAAAAAGAAATTGTATCCCATAGTTATACCTATATACCAAAAATCAGACCTCTAGCTTTATTGTCTGGCTCGGAATTAGAGTTATGCATAATTAATGAGGTACAGGATGTGTCGTCATAAGTCGTCCCATCATACCAAATATGAAGGGAGTGGCACTTGTGGTTACTAAGTTATGGATATATATGTATATTTGGGGTCAGAGGTCATCCAGGTCATTTGATATTTTAAAAAAAAAATTGTAACTCATAGTTATCCCTATATAAAAAAATCAGACCTCCAGCTTTATTTTATGCCCAGAATTAGGTATATGCATAACTAATAAGGTAGAGGAAGTGGCTGGTAAAGTGATATTTTGTTGAAAACTTTGCTCCCATAGTTCGCGATATGTACCAAAAATCAGACCCATAGCTTCAGTGGGAAACCCTGAATTAGATATGTGCCTAATAAATGAGCTGCAGGAATATGCCAAGGTCAAAGGTCAAGTGGTATCCCAAAAACTGTGGAGTGCAATTGGTCCCCTACTTGTCATTGTCGAATAGACGCTGGCATTCGTGGACTTTAACATAGGCCAGAATAAGCCATTGGCATAGCTTAGCTGCATAGGTATAGGGGAGGTCAAAGGTCAATAAAAAATCAGAAAAATAATACTTTAAAAATATTCTTCTCAAAATTGGCAGTGCCTATGACCTTGATATTTGGCATGAAGGAGCCTAGGCCTATGGTCTACAAAAGTTGTTGAAAGAATTTTAATTGTTTAATTTTTATGCACATGAACGTTTATTTGAAAGTTTATTTTCAATATGGCTGCAAGGTCACCTGACCAATTGTTATGGTAAAGAATCAAAAAATTACTGGTGAGGAGTTTTACCTATGTGCCAAATTTGAAGTCTCTAGGTACAACAGTGTTCGCATGGCAGTTGCATGTAGAGGACGGAAGAAGAAAAAGAATAATGAATATAGCTGCAATGCAGCGATGACGGGTTTCGACACATCTCGCTTTTTGAAATAACAGAAATAGGTATGCGCAGTGTTCCCACATAGTTTTGTTCGCGTCAATTTAAAACCGGAATCTATTGCTCAAAATAACTAGGGATGACGCCACGAAGAGGACGGAATGGAAATGAAATCGAAAATGCAGTGTGATTCCAAAGCTTGATTTGGAATCAAAATGCATCGGCTTTTCATATTGTTTCAGGTAATTGAACCCGATTGTTTACTGTCAGTGGCATTTACAGCATGTTACAGTAAAGAATTGAACATATCAAACAAGTGTTACCCCTGACTGTCACTAAATATGTATAAAATTCACATCGTATGGTGAAATAATCGTGTGAAGACATTTCTCATATATCCGAAACTGAGTCTACATCTATAGTTGATGTTCGACTTCAGGTACGTATGCTTACACGTGTACTTTGTAATGCCAATTAATCCCACATATAAACTAGTTACAGCAAGTTACACCTTAACTGTAAACCGTGTGTCTTTGTTGTGTGAGGTCCTGTTAAGACTCGACTTTTCTGTTGGCGCGGAATCTATCGGTTTAAAGGAGGCTAGAGAGATTTTGGTGATGGGTTTGCGATCTCCAATATGGCGGCGTAGTGTAGTCATGGAGGTAGTCAATGGTATAGGCATGTGGCTGCTGGGCAATCTGTGCGTTAATAATATAATATGGCCAAGAACAAGGTCGATGTGGGGAAATAATGTCGCATTTGCACAGTTAGCTAGTCTGTATGTAATCGATAGGTCAGTGTTATGAAACGCTGGGTATATACGTTGTGGTATTGTGGACTGAAATAAATTTGCAAGTTCACCGTGTGATGTGTGATTCTTTGAATTGTTGACCTTGTTGATGTATTAAATGTGTCAAAGAGCCACGTTTATTCGGTGGAGTTGTTTTTTGGGCGGTTCGAGTGATTGTAATTGTGTTGGCTGATGAAGTTATGTTGAAAATTATGTTTATCATATTTCGGGTAAGTAGATAACGTTCTGTCTGAAAGTGAATATGGAATGTTTGTAATCATCGGAAAGGTAGGGAGTTTAGAAATCTATATGGCTGCTATACGAACTGACGTGCACTCTCAAAATTTTTTTCCTACAACTTTGTATTTCTGACCTTGATTTCAAAAAGTGCAAATTGTTTTGTAACATTGACTGATATGAGTGTCTGTTGTTTTCACAGGGAGTAATTCAGGTAAAATATTGTGTATTATGCAGGATATTGTGCCACTGTATTGCGGGTGGTGTTCATCTTGTGTTTACTAGTTTAAAAATAGATATCGTTGTAGATGTGCTTTTATATTGTATATTTGTGTCGTGAGGTTGTGCTTTTTGTCTGTTGTTAGTTTCTGTTGCAAGCTTTGTGTTGTATCAGTGGTTGACAAGAGATTTTTGATGCTTTCTTATCATGTAATCAATTGTGTATTGGTGTGTTGTTGCATTTCTTTATCAAACTGTTTTATACACTGCAAGATCCGAGGTGCAAACTTTTTATAGACTACCCCTTCGCTACGTATTTAGGTGTTGCGAGTGTAGCGAAGGCTAGGAAAACAAGTCTAATTACAGTGAAATATATCAATGCGCAGCCTATTTTAGATGGGACTATTTTCACATAGAGAGTCTGGTATGGAACAGCTCGGTCTTGCCATCGATTTACATATCGTGAATAATTATGCCTTTAAGAAGAGAAAGAAAGTTGAGAGTAGTAAAAGAGAGAGGGTCACCTGAACTTCGTTTAAAGGACCAGGGACCCCTACAAATAATTTAAAAACTATACTAGGGTACGTTGGTGATTGATGAAAGCTAAAACACGATAATTTTCAAGATATGTTGAGGTGATGCATGTAGATATTAAGTATGGAATAGAACGGTAAAGTTGTAAAAGAGCAGTTGCGTCGTTACTCGCCAGAGAGACACCCATCTTGTAGCGTAGTTAAGAACGTTAGCGAGGTGTAACCAAGTGTAGGAGTAAAAATTTTGTGAAAATTGGAGAAGGGGGTGTAGCGGACGTAACGAAGTGTAGCGAGGTGTAATAGGCTGTAAGATGGTCACTTTTTACTCGCCAGAGAGACACCCATCTTGTAGCCTAGTTAAGAACGTGTAGCGAGGTGTAACCAAGTGTAGGAGTAAAATTTTGTGAAAATTGGAGAAGGGGGTAGCGGACGTAACGAAGTGTAGCGAGGTGTAATAGGCTGTAAGATGGTCACTTTTTACTCGCCAGAGAGACACCCATCATGTAGCGTAGTTAAGAACGTGTAGCGAGGTGTAACCAAGTGTAGGAGTAAAATTTTGTGAAAATTGGAGAAGGGGTGTAGCGGACGTAACGAAGTGTAGCGAGGTGTAATAGGCTGTAAGATGGTCACTTTTTACTCGCCAGAGAGACACCCATCTTGTAGCGTACTTAAGAACGTGTAGCGAGGTGTAACCAAGTGTAGGAGTAAAATTTTGTGAAAATTGGAGAAGGGGGTGTAGCGGACGTAACGAAGTGTAGCGAGGTGTAATAGGCTGTAAGATGGTCACTTTTTACTCGCCAGAGAGACACCCATCCTGTAGCGTAGTTAAGAACGTGTAGCGAGGTGTAACCAAGTGTAGGAGTAAATTTTTATGAAAATTGGAGAAGGGGGTGTAGCGGACGTAACGAAGTGTAGCGAGGTGTTAGGGGCTGTAAGATGGTCACTTTTTACTCGCCAGAGAGACACCCATCTTGTAGCGTAGTTAAGAACGTGTAGCGAGGTGTAACCAGGTGTAGGATAAAATTTTTATGAAAATTGGAGAAGGGGGTGTAGCGGACGTAACGAAGTGTAGCGAGGTGTAATAGGCTGTAAGATGGTCACTTTTTACTCGCCAGAGAGACACCCATCTTGTAGCCTAGTTAAGAACGTGTAGCGAGGTGTAACCAAGTGTAGGAGTAAAATTTTGTGAAAATTGGAGAAGGGGGTGTAGCGGACGTAACGAAGTGTAGCGAGGTGTAATAGGCTGTAAGATGGTCACTTTTTACTCGCCAGAGAGACACCCATCTTGTAGCGTAGTTAAGAACGTGTAGCGAGGTGTAACCAAGTGTAGGAGTAAAATTTTGTGAAAATTGGAGAAGGGGGTGTAGCGGACGTAACGAAGTGTAGCGAGGTGTATAGGCTGTAAGATGGTCACTTTTTACTCGCCAGAGAGACACCCATCTTGTAGCCTAGTTAAGAACGTGTAGCGAGGTGTAACCAAGTGTAGGAGTAAAATTTTTGTGAAAATTGGAGAAGGGGGTGTAGCGGACGTAACGAAGTGTAGCGAGGTGTAATAGGCTGTAAGATGGTCACTTTTTACTCGCCAGAGAGACACCCATCTTGTAGCGTAGTTAAGAACGTGTAGCGAGGTGTAACCAAGTGTAGGAGTAAAATTTTGTGAAAATTGGAGAAGGGGGTGTAGCGGACGTAACGAAGTGTAGCGAGGTGTAATAGGCTGTAAGATGGTCACTTTTTACTCGCCAGAGAGACACCCATCTTGTAGCGTACTTAAGAACGTGTAGCGAGGTGTAACCAAGTGTAGGAGTAAAATTTTGTGAAAATTGGAGAAGGGGTGTAGCGGACGTAACGAAGTGTAGCGAGGTGTAATAGGCTGTAAGATGGTCACTTTTTACTCGCCAGAGAGACACCCATCTTGTAGCGTACTTAAGAACGTGTAGCGAGGTGTAACCAAGTGTAGGAGTAAAATTTTGTGAAAATTGGAGAAGGGGTGTAGCGGACGTAACGAAGTGTAGCGAGGTGTTATAGGCTGTAAGATGGTCACTTTTTACTCGCCAGAGAGACACCCATCTTGTAGCGTAGTTAAGAACGTGTAGCGAGGTGTAACCAAGTGTAGGAGTAAAATTTTATGAAAATTGGAGAAGGGGGTGTAGCGGACGTAACGAAGTGTAGCGAGGTGTAATGGCTGTAAGATGGTCACTTTTTACTCGCCAGAGAGACACCCATCTTGTAGCGTACTTAAGAACGTGTAGCGAGGTGTAACCAAGTGTAGGAGTAAAATTTGTGAAAATTGGAGAAGGGGTGTGTAGCGGACGTAACGAAGTGTAGCGAGGTGTAATAGGCTGTAAGATGGTCACTTTTTACTCGCCAGAGAGACACCCATCTTGTAGCGTACTTAAGAACGTGTAGCGAGGTGTAACCAAGTGTAGGAGTAAAATTTTGTGAAAATTGGAGAAGGGGGTGTAGCGGACGTAACGAAGTGTAGCGAGGTGTAATAGGCTGTAAGATGGTCACTTTTTACTCGCCAGAGAGACACCCATCTTGTAGCGTACTTAAGAACGTGTAGCGAGGTGTAACCAAGTGTAGGAGTAAAATTTTGTGAAATTGAGAAGGGGGTGTAGCGGACGTAACGAAGTGTAGCGAGGTGTAATAGGCTGTAAGATGGTCACTTTTTACTCGCCAGAGAGACACCCATCTTGTAGCGTACTTAAGAACGTGTAGCGAGGTGTAACCAAGTGTAGGAGTAAATTTGTGAAAATTGGAGAAGGGGGTGTAGCGGACGTAACGAAGTGTAGCGAGGTGTAATAGGCTGTAAGATGGTCACTTTTTACTCGCCAGAGAGACACGCTAGAGTGTAGCGTGTTACGACGTGTAACCGAGACTAGAAGTGTTTTTCTTTTTGAAAATTGGAGAAGGGTTAAGTGTTTTGTAACCTATTCTAGAGATTTATTTTTCCGAAAATTGGAGAAGGGTGAGCGTGTGTGGATGTTTTCTTCATGATAATTCAAGTAACCAAACAAAAGGTTGCAGAGTGTTTTTATAAATTCTTAAGAAATTACTCGAGCATTTTCCGCCTGAAATTGTCATAGTCTTTCCAAATTGGCGCAAAGGAATTAATTATTTACCCTCGCGATACGTTATCGTTTTCGACACGATAAAACCTGCGCAATTCTTCTCGAATTGGAACTTATAATACTGGCGTCACTAAATACCAGCAGTGTTTCGACAACATTGTCTTACTGGTTTACACATTTACAAATTCAGCCGGTAACCTATCTCTCTCGTGTAAGTATTCTGCGTAATATTTTCCGTTGTATTTCAACCACTTCTATGTAATATTCAGCTGTTATTAACATTGTATTGTTATATCAACTTATCGTTATGGTGTTTGTTACCGACATGCCCAAGATACTGTCTAAATGGACATACACCACACTATAACCAGGACTGACTCAGGCAAGGGAGACAGGACTCAATCACGCAGCTAGACACTCACAGGCAGACTCATTGACTGGTGTATCAGTAGCTGGGCCGTGAGGCCTAGGAATGGTTCCGTATTCAATAACAAGATCATGGACGTACTACAGACTAAGATCAATAAAAAGTTTCACATACTATTTTCTCATGTTTCTAGTAACGAGATCGACAGTGGCAGGATCTTTCTTTGTCATGACAACATCCGAAAACAAGTAAGTCTTTTGACAGCAAATGAAAAATGTTGTGACTGATTCTGAGGCAGTTCACTGCTAGATTTCAAAACGAACAAATACGTGTTGGAAAACACTCGAAGCTCCGTGTACACACAATAGATAATTCTTGCATAGTAAAAATACGTCAGTTTCGAATTCATTCATATTCTTCAACAAAAACAATCTTCGTCAAAGTAGGTTGTCAGTTATAAAATTCCCGCACAAACGTGTCAGGGGTTGCTGGGCAAGCCTGAATGTCACGAATTTGAAGAAATTTTCGTATTATGTTGGGCCGGGCTAATTTATGTTTTTAGTGTACGTAACCTCGATTTGTACACTTGACTTTCCACCTCGATGATACATGTATCGCGTATTTTCTGCAAGGAAGTTGAATATGTGACAGTTTGCAACTGACAAAATGCCACATTGAATAGACAAGTACACTAAAACCTAATGGATCATCTGATACGTCTAAACGTCAAACGGTGCAGTACGGCACCTGTGAGATCGTGTTTAAAATTTGCAACATTATAATGTTGCACATCGGCGCCGTCGTGTTTCAAATAATGAGATGACGTAATTCTTTGCTTCAGACTCGATCACAATGGTGCACGAAAACAACTTTTTCAACGACGGCATTTCGGCATTCCTATCAACAGTCGAGATCGATAAAGCAGCCATACTCAAAATACAACTCTGTTGATCTGGCATTATTCGGCAATGGTCGGTTACCATAGGCCAGAGGTTTCATCAAGAGCCGGCAGCCGGCGAAATGACCGGTTACTCTTACGATTTCGCCGGCTACCTTTTTGGAAATTTGAACTCTTTCATTATAGCTAAAATATGTTTTACCTTCTGAAATGATACGGACAAGTTTCATAAGATGTGTAATCAAACTTTTCAACGGCTTTTATGTGAAACAAAATTTAGAAGACGAGCGACTACTACGATCGCTTTGTACTACGATGCAGCACGGTCTTGCGTATACTGCCTCAATAAAAATCGGAATTGCAATTGACGATTCTATTGGCTACCTGAATTGCTGATTCCTATTTGGTGACCTTTATATACGCTAATGAAAACGTGCATACTACACCTGTCGGCCGTCGTTAGCTCAACTCAAAATGGTCGATGAACAAATGAAGACGGAAGCGATCGCAAGGTCAAGCTTTGCTGTACGATCCTCGGTTTTGAAGTGGACCAAGAAACAAGAGAAGGATAATTACGTGGATTTAAACTGTTTTCGTAGGCAATGACCTGATTTTCACGAAAATCTTTTTAGTAAGCCGATGTGCGTTGCACTGCGGTTGGCGTAATTGTGAAGGAGTATAGCCAGCAGGACGTATGATATGTACTGACTGCTCTTCGGTCTATCGACGCCAATAAGAACGTCGCGCAGAGTGGTTACAATGCGATCAGACCTCTAAATTCACTTCAAAAGATTTCGTCAAGTTCAATCCAAATGTGCGCTTCTGCATGAACGTACAAATTTTCATATCCTATATTAAGGTTCTTACTTTGCATACCCATATAGTCAAATAACCCTGAGGATCTTTGATTCTATTTGCGAAATATGGTAATGATTGTCATTTTTTTTATCATTATTCGTTATATAAATTATCCTTGTTACCTCCACTTTTTCATCTACAGATTTCCATACCAAACATCAGGTTCTTAATTTTAAGCATAACATTATGCATTAATAAGTTTCTAATTTACTGTGCTTAAAATATGAGTTTTTCATCCAGGATGGCATCAACAAGGGGAATGTTTCCCCTTTACCAGAAAATTTCGAGGGCATTTCACCAGTTCATGTGTTCTACTTGTACCTCTAAGGTGTGACTGACACAATTTCATGGCAAGAGGGGGGGGGAGTGGTCCCCTTGTCAAATTAATTGGGGGGTGCCAACATTTCAACAGAGGGGGAATTCCCTATCCCCTATCTAGATGTAACACTGTATAATATCATCTACATATCAAATTATATCATTAATAATGGTGAATTATTATAGTTTACCTCCTAAAAGCATAGAGGCTCTAAAGACTTCAATCAATTTTCTTTGTTCAAATTATCGTCAACATTACCACATTTTATCATTTTTAATTATGAATTATCATATTTAGGCCTAATCTCCCAGGAAAATGGCTTTTATGATATGAACACAAATTGCCCTGGAGCACTGCTGACAATTCCCCCGAAAATACTATATAGAAATTCAAGTGACTGTAAGCTGTAAAAAGTAAATTTTAGCTCTATTTCAGGGTTTCCAGCCTTCGGCCGGGAGGGGGAACACCCCCTCCCGGACCCTCCCCCGATGACGACTGCTTTGTGGTCATGGCAGCTGCAAGCCGCCTACTTTTCCATTCTAGCCCCCAACTTCAAAACTTCATGAAACCCCTGAGGTAGGCTGGAGGTATTATTCATGCTCGGAAAAGCACGTTTCATACATCGGGTAAATATCGGACATGATGTCGCTGAGGATGTGTGATTTCCATGGCCATGCGTGTTAATCATATGTCTGTTAATGCTAGCAATGTTCACCAAAGGTGAAATAGTCTGTAAAACCTACGACCAAATCTGATAAGTAGAAGTGCCGGTCAATTTTAATTATACTGGCCGTCAGCGACAAATAAGGGACAGAAACTACGGGGCGTGGATGTGGGCCGGTGTTTTTCGAAACACCGCTACATCAAAATAGTGGCCCTTCAAAATTTCTTGCACACAAAATTAGTGAACATCCCCTTATCCGTGCATGAAAATCAGTGACCCTCCCCTGTTACTCGAAGCATTTAGGGGTGGACCATTTGTTATCCTTGGGGGTCTGAAAGATTGGGGACATTATTGTTTTTTTTCTACATGTTCCACTGGATTTTTTTCCCTTGTGAATTCTGGCATTTTTTTTGGGGGGGGGGCATTCTTCCTTCACAGAAATGTTGTAATGCAGCGATGTTGCAAATCAATCTGTTTGTCTTACATCAACGGACTTGTACAGAAAAAGGGACCGGTCCCCCTATTCCAACTTTCGAAACAGGATGACCCCCATTCAAACTTTCGAAAACAGGGTGACCCCCTGCGCGCGACAAAGGTAAAACAAAAATTGGAATTAAATTGAATAATCTAGTGTGTATATATATATATATATATATATATATATATATATATATATATATATATATATATATATATATATATATATATATATATATATATATATATATACTTCTTTAGTTCAAGATCAGCTGGAGTGCTCAATACTAGAGTAGAGCTAAATACATAACTCAGTTGATCAGGGTAATCTAAAAAATTACATTTCCACTACAAATTTGTTTCGTATAGGCTTCAGAGCCGCCTACACTCATCGGGTGGTTGTGATCGACTTAAACGTTTGGGCTGCTGATTGCATATGTTGTTAGGCGACAAAAAATGCAATCTGTGCCTCCACGAGAAATTCATACTCCTCAGATATCCAAAAATGTGCTCCCTCAACAATAGAAACGAATTAGTATCGACCTGCAGACACAGGAGAAAATTTCTCCTGTGCAGTCACTAATTATGCACCCTTTTGCAACAAACAGTGCCAACAAAAACAAAAGATATTGTTCCCCACCTAACAACATATGCAATCAGCAGCCCAAACGTTTCAGTCGATCACAACCACCCGATGAGTATAGGCGGCTCTGAAACCTATACGAAACAAATTTGTAGTGCCTGTAATTTTTTAGATTATCCTGATCAACTCAGTTGTGTGTATATATATATATATATATATATTATATATATATATATATATATATAATATATATATATATATATATATATTAATATATATATATATATAATATTTTAGGTATATTTTAAACACTCAGTCATACTGTATTTTAATGGAATTGTAGTCATGTCAGTTGTAAGATACGAACTTAAAAGTGTCCATTCTAAAGTTTGAATACAGTATATTGAATGAGCTGTGAATGTACTCCACTCTTTTTATGCATAACCAGATGTCCAGAACTGTTGTAAGAAAATGTGATTGTGAAATATTAGTGCATGTTGCCTTCTAATACTGAATTCTCACAGAGAACAGAAAGTATCAGGAACTTGTCATGCTTTTCATATGACCAGCAGATTTCATAATGATCAGTACACTGCGCAAAACAGACTTTCACTTTACAGACATCAAGATATTTCTGACATATATCTCTGATATGTTAATTTACTGCGACCGAAAGGGGCGCCGAAAAATATTAAACATCCAGATATCTCTGATATACATAATATCTGATATATGAAAGTCACGCAGCTGAAGGGGATGCTGAAAAGTGTTATTTTATATTTTGAAGAAATGCGCCCGAAGGGCGCGCCGAAAAATTTTAAACATACAGATATCTCAGATGTATGTATGTCTGATATATTACGTTTTGCACTAGGACGGGGATCTGAAAAATATGTCTTATTATCATTAAAGTTACGCGACCGAAGGGCGCGCCGAACGATGCAACTGATAATGAAATTTGTGGCTGACACAATGCATTTTATGTAATTATGAGCCTTGTCGAAATTAAAAAACACACTGACACCCTACCCCCCCCCCCCCATTGGGCATTTCAAAACATGGTGACCCCCTATCACCAAAGTCAAAAACAGGGTATGAAATTGAATGATGAAATTCATGGCTAGCACGATGCATTTGATGCATTTTAGGCAAGTATGAGCCCGCGTCATATTTAAAAAACACTGACCCCCAATAATATTGGGCATTTTAAAATACATGTAGGTGACCCCTTCACCAAAGTAAAAAAACAGGGAGACCCCATGAATCCACCGGTCACCTAGGCCAAAGAAACTGACCAGTCCCTCATTCCCGCTAATTTTAAAAGTATCCCCGAAAGTATCTTGTGCGAATTATCATATCCAAGCCCTCCCCCAGTATATTTGGTCACAGTGCAAATTCGAAAGAGTTATTTCTGCCATAGTAATGAAAAGATACTGGGCCACGCCCCAAATGAAATGGGAAAATTGGACATTTGGTATATTGGAAATTGAAAAAACGGAAATGTGCATTGTGGGAAATTGAGTTTGTCAGAGAGAATTTGAATGGGCGCAAAGTTCCATCCTCTGTATACACACCCACGGCTCGAAATAAACGTTTTCGCCTGGTAGTCCACCATGGGCTACCTTTTCAGGGCTCGAAATTAGCGGTAGTCCCGCGTCCACAGACTACCAACTTTTCCCTGGGGCAACCAAAATCCATGAAATGGTAGCCCATACGGACTACCAAAAGCCGGGACATAAAATTCAGCCAGTATTTGGCGTGCAATGGCCAATATCTGAACTGACGTACTTGAGTGACAGGCACTGGAAGTGATGGTCAATGAAAACGCATTTTCATTGCAATTGGATCATAATGTATCAATCACAGACAATATGTCTCCTCCCAACAGAAAGCCCATGGTCTATTTTAGCACTGCTACAGTATATCTAGTCTCGACGTGCTGAGAAAGTCGTGGTCGTTGTCATGATGACTATCAAAATTTTCATACAACTCTGAGAATGAAACAAGTTGTCAATAGATTACCAAGCTTTGAGTATCACTGTTGTCCATTAGGCCAAAATAATAAAGATCGTTTCTGTCAGCTGGTCACCGCGTGCGTCATTTCAGAACCTGCGCGTCATGGCTTTTTTTGGGGGGGGGGGGGTTGTTACATAGTGATCAGTACAGCTATCCTTGATATCCCTGTTTGCATGTCCAAAAATGCTAAACAGAAAACGGAAGTATTATGCAGCCAATGATAAATTACTAGAAATTCACTTCATGGGCAGAATCTTGCAAAATCGCTTTTTCTTGTCTGGTTAGTGAAAAACAATATCCCTGAACTAAAGTATGCATGGGCTACCAGCCATTGTCACTTGGTTACCAACTTCAGAAAATGGTAACCCAAGTGGAATACCAGGGGAAAACGTTAATTTTGAGCCGTGCATTTCATGGATTTGGTAGCCCCAGGGAAAAGTTGGTAGTCTGTGGACGCGAAACTGCCGCTAATTTCGAGCCCTGACACCTATACATATGTAGTATACATACCCGTTTCCTATATTCAATCTCAGCCCAAAGATTTTAAATTTAGAAATAGGCCTAAGAGTTTTTAATCAAGATGATAAAACCATTAGAAAATTGAAAATATAGTTACATTTTGATTTTCTTTTTTGAACATGCAAATTGGTTTATTGGTTGGAGGAAACGTGCCATGGATTATAATACTTGACGATGACAGTTTTGTTTTAACATCTTCTGAAATTCTGTCATTTGTCTTGTCAGTGTGATCTGTCCATGTCGCATGCAATCATACCAGCGTATTATTTATTGGTCAACATACAAGAGATGATATGCATGTATCGACAGAGTGTCTTCACTTATCTAAAATCAGTGAACAATTCAAAAAGCAAAATGTAACTGAAAATTAATTTTAAGAGGCTTTTGGAAAGACAAGAAGGGTGCATGGAAATGAAAAAGTTACATCCCAAAAGGTTCTTGCTGATACTGATAGATTTTTTTCTTCCACATTAGCTTGCCAGTTTATTTTTACAGAACTCATCTAAGGCAGAATTTTTTTCCCCTTGTATCTGCTGGGATTTTTTTTCTCGAAAATCTTCCAGACCCCAGGATATCAAATGGTCAACCCCTTAGTAAAAAATGTCGGGCCCGACAGACACATCTCTGCGACATTAGCCCACAGGTGTGAACATGTTAGCTGAAATTGTTAAAAACTATCAAAGGTGCCAAGTCATGCTCTGCACAGTTCGAGCAAGATTGTTTTTAAGGTGTTTCGGACACTAGTAACGATACACGACGACACTGCACAATGTGGATCATATATAGACACGCTCATGAGTAAGGCTAAAATAGCCGGTATCAACAAGCTAAATGTTAGTGATTTCGAGACTCTAATATCGATAAGACAGTACTACACTCTTAAAATATCTCGACAGCCCGGGTCTGCGAAATCCGCGATGTTTACTCGATAAATTTCGGCAATTGCGGGATTCTAATATCGATACCGGACGGTACTAGATTAATTTGCATTCAATTTATGTCTCCTCACGCCGGGTCTGCGACTATTTTGATTCTAGGCCTATATGCCTTTATTGTGTATCTCGTTTACTCGCCTTGACATGCTGAGAAGTACTGGGAATCTTCAAAGTACTGACTACACGAGACGTTCAGAGTTCGCTGGTACTATAGACTTTATTTTTCGGTAGATAAGCTTGGCAGTTGCAATCGCCCAAGATGCGCTTCTGCCATAATCAAAATGTCTTGGGTCCGCTGTGTTCCTCTTTCCAATGTTCGTTGAATTGTCTTATAATATGCCTTTAAACATTTTAAGGCGTGGCTTTGAGCTTATAGGTACGAATTATGGATAAAATGGTACATCCAATCATGAATACAAATCTAACAGTTAATGTTCAAACGTCACTTTTACATGTTGCAAAACCCATCATGTGAAATTCCCGTGTTCCTATTTTCATCACTTAAACATATAACACGATTGGAACTAATTTAGGATAATTGGATGGTGAAGTAAGGTCGTTTTAACCTGAAATGTAAGCTCAATTGTTTTTCTTTTTACGTTACACACTTGTTTTATGAGTAATTACAACATTCAGCTATATGGCATCTAATACTTTTGAGAAATTTGAAAAATAAGTTAAACAAATTATCCCAAATTAGTTCCAATCGTTTACAAAGGTGACAATTGCAATGTCATTTGAACTACTGGAGGAATCAATTACATCTTACATCTGTAAGGAAGCTTCAAGTATACATCAGTGTACAGCTGATACAATGTCAATACTACCAACTGGGGATGAGATCTGATTATGATCCCATGAAGCTTCAAGTATACACATAGATGTATACTTACAATTTTCTTGAAAAAAATAATGCTTTCTACGATAATATATGAATAATATCTCTGACACATTGAAATTGGTGGGATTCAAGTTGATGACTTTGCCATTTGGCACGGAGTATTAATGTGATATTCACGATGGCTTACATCTATTTGAATATATTCCAATACATTGTACAAAACACAAGAGACACACACAGATCATCCCACAATATGACAGAGACAGAAATACATGTAATGTTGTATAAAAGCATGTTAGGAACTTTTATTTACCATTAAAATATCTGTATTACATTGTAAAAGAGTGATACACAATCAACCAAGTGTTCTTACATATGCAGGCCTTGGAAAACAATAACATATATTTTACTTAAGGTGAAGTACTACGAATTACGTCAAAATTAAGTTGTGGTGTCATTTTCTTGAAACTTTGCACAAATATTCTTGGAAGTTGTGCAAGTGCAAAATGAAATAAAAAATGGGGGTCACCACGCTCGTTTCCATGGAAACGGACGTTAAAATGGCGTCGTTAGAAATAAATAAAAATGATATAATTCACTTAAACTAAAGAAAGCAATTATAAAACGCTTAGCAAATGAGTTAATTTTAATAAATACCAAGACTTAAGATCCATATCTATCGAATGTATAGTTTTCATGATGTTTGTGAAGAAATTTTAACATAAGTATCGATTACAAAATGACGATATCGAAATTATATTTCTACATAATTTTCGAACTTTCTTCCTGTCGCTTTGAATGGTGTCATTTTGACCAAACTTGGCGAATAAACTCCTGACATAATACCATTTAGTTTACACTTTTAATAAAAGGGTGTCACCACGCTACTTTTTACAATATCTCCAGGTGAATGGGTAATTTGCGCCTTATAAATGGGAGAGAAATGATAATTTTTCGCTCATATTGAATAAAAAACAGCTTCCTAGGGGGTCAAAATATGACAAGGTTATAGGTCACATGTATTTCTAAGACACTGGGTCAAAAAATTAGGTAAAAGCGCAATTTCAACAATGACAGGTGATGTTAAATATATGCTACAAAATAACCCAGGCTGGACTTAAATCTGCGCAGAAACGTTCTAAAGCGTGTGCGCGTCCGAATTCGTCGCCCTTTACCTTAATTACAAAGGTGACAATTGCAATGTCATTTGAACTACTGGAGGAATCAATTACATCTTACATCTGTAAGGAAGCTTCAAGTATACATCAGTGTACAGCTGATACAATGTCAATACTACCAACTGGGGATGAGATCTGATTATGATCCCATGTAAATCAGCATGCAGTATTGTGATAAAAGTCTTTACTGTGTAACAAGAGAATTTCACAATACACAGCTTTAATACTTGGCTGCATATTTTTACAGGCATACCAATGAGCACATAAAGCCTAAGACTGATCATTGTACATAATCTGAAATATTCTGAGGAAAATGATGCATCATACCTATAGCTGCATAAAACAGGTTCACAAAGTTTTCAACACTCAAACATGTTGTTTTTAACCAACTGTACGGGGTCCACTTGACCTATTCAAAGTATAGGTTGAAATGTTTAGGGGAAGAAGAGTTATGCCAAAAAGTGACCTAGCGGCTGACAGAGTCCTGCTGTGGTGTGCAGAGAATAACTATGTGTGAGACAAATGTGTTGATGAATAATGTACTTGTCGGTTTCAGTGAGTGTTTTTCCAAGAATTTTGGAAAGGTGGGACACCCTAATCCATGATGGTTAAAATAGGGGGTCACCGAGTGAGTGAAGCAAAGCAAAGTCACTGAAGGGAAAAGTACTAGGGGGCGTTTTCCAATTGATAATCAATGTCATGAATACATTCATTTCAAAACAACATGGAAACTATCTTTTAATGGTTTGTGACATATTGGATCATTAAAAGTTTTTATTGTAAGCAAGCGTAATGGCAGCTGATAAAGCTCAGCTGTGTTATGTAGAGACTACCTATTTCTGACACTTATGATGAAGAGGGTGGAAATCTTTGATAGCTCATTTAAGGACAGCTGTAAAAATACACAATGTCACAATAAGATCATCAGTAAGAACATGTCTGCCAAATATTAAAGCTATCAGATGAGCAGTTTTTGAGAAACAAAGTTTTTCACAAAAAATGGCAAAAACGGCCCCAAATAATACATGTTTGAGTCATGGCTAAGGACATGAAAAATTGTAACAAAATGGTCGCCATGCGGCAATATTGGATCATATTGTAACACAAATGATGTGCATATGTGTGATATAGGTCAATGTCCTTGTACCAACTTTGAATAAAATTGATGTTGAAAGTGCCCGATTTTTGGCTCCGTACATGAAATAATTATAATCAAAGTGAGACTTGAGTGGACACCGTGGGTCATCAGTATGTATTAGGGAGATGGTGCAGTGGCAAAGAATGTGAATTTTCAGAAGAGTTACTTTCAGAATGTGCTTAGGAATACAATTCAGAATAACATTCAGACACTCACTATGTGAGATAATATTCTGTATATTCCAGAAGAGTCCTTTCAGAATGTGCTTTAGAATACAATTCAGAATAATATTCAGACACTCACTATGTGAGATAATATTCTGTATATTCTAGAAGTAACAAGTCATTGACAATGACATAGTCCCCACTTGTAATAGGAGTATTAGTCTTGATGGGGCAGGGAAATGAGGTCATTAAGAAGTATCACTGGAGTGTATATGTTCAGATCTACGGACACATAGGTCTATGTCATTGTTCCCATTTTGAAACAAGAGGATGTCTAAGTTATGGTTCTAAATCGGGAAAAAAGATCAGACCTCCAGCTGTATTGGCCTGCCAAGAAATACATATGTGCATAATAAATGAGGTACAAGATGTGACATCTTAAGGTCTACTATCCTATCAAATTGAAGCGTAAAGAACTTGTGGTTACTGAGTTATGCATATATATGCATATTCAAGGTCAAAGGTCATCAAGGTCACGTGACATTTTGCGAAAAAAACCATTGTATTGCTAATTAATCCATATATGCCAAAATTCAGACCTCTAGCTCTATTGGCTTGCCCACAATTATATATGGGCATAATTAATGAGGTAAAGCATGTGTTGTCATAAGGTCTCCCATCCTACTAAATATAAAGGACATAGCACTTGTGGTTACTTATTTATTGACATAATCGTGTATTTTAGGTAAAAGGTTATCGAGGACACATGACATTTTGTCAAAAAATTTCTATCCTATAGTCTGTCCCTATATACTAAAAATCATACATTTACCTCTATTGGCTTGCTCAAAATTAGATATGCACATAATTAATGAGGTACAATATGTGGCGTCATAAGGTGTCCCATCATACCAAATATGAAGGGTGTAGCACTTGTGGTTCCTGAGTTATGGACAAATATGTATATTTGAGGTCAAAGGTCATTGAGGTCACGTGACATTTTTTCAAAAAAATTGTATTGCTAAGTTATCCCTACATACCAAAATCAGACCTCTAGCTCTATTGGCTCGCTCAAAATTAGATATGTGCATAATTAACGAGGAACATATGTGGCGTCATAAGGTGTCCCATCATACCATATATGAAAGGTTTAGCACTTGTGGTTACCGAGTTATGGACAAATATGTATATTTGAGGTCAAAGGTCACGTGACATTTTGTCAAAGCGTATGAGATATCTGCATGAACGGATGGACTCACATGGATGGACTAACGGACTGACATGACCCAATCTATGAGCCCCCTGGACTTTATCTGTGGGGACTAAAAACTGTGTCACTGCATCCTTTTTGCAATATGAATACGATGAGAAACTAAATTTTTATTTTTCTTGGCCTTATACATGGGAGTCTATGGACTGCCTTATACATGGGAGTCTATGGACTGCCTTATACATGGGAGTCTATGGACTGCCTTATACATGGGAGTCTATGGACTTCCTTATACATGGGAGTCTATGGACTGCCTTATACATGGGAGTCTATGGACTGCCTTAAACATGGGAGTCTATGGACTGCCTTATACATGGGAGTCTATGGAGGTGAAAACTAAAAAGTCCTCTAACACAGCCAAATTTGATCGCATTGTGAAACAAATCAACGTGCATCTGTATGAGGTAGAGTACTATCCTTTTACCAAGTTTGAACGAAATCGCTCCAGGCGTCTCTGAGATATCTGCGTGAACGAAAAAAGTCATAAAATATGCAAATGAGCAATTAATTAATAAGCCACACCCACCAAAATCTAATCAGATCTAAGTCTCATCATGATAATACCAAATACCAAATTGCATGACATTGGACCTAAGGGTTCTTAAGTTATGAGTGGAACAAAATCTGTCTACGGACGGACGGACGGACGGACGGACGGACAGACGGACGGACAGACGGACGGACAGACGGACACACACACAGACATTGTGGCGACATAGGACACCTTTGGTGCTTCGCACCACGGTGTCCAATAACAAAATGGCTGTCATGCCGGCATATTGGATCATTTCGTGAAACAAATTGACGTGCATATGTATGATATAGGTCAATGTCCTTGTACCAACTTTGAATAAAATCGGTTGAGATGTGCCTGAGTTATGGCTCTGCACATAAAAAAATCGTAACAAAATGGCCGCATGGCAGCCATATTGGATCATATCACAAAACAAATCAATTTGCATATGTATGATTTATGAAGTAATCCTTGTACCAAGTGTGAGTGAAATCGCTCCAGGCATCTCTGAGATATCTGCGTGAATGGACGCACGCATGCATGGACAGACGGATGCACGGACATGGCCAAACCTATAAGTCCCCCGGACGGTGTCCATGGGGACTAAAAAATGACAAGAATTGCCTCAAAATACAAATTTGCATATTTCACTAAAATTTGAACAATTAACCTAACTGAGGTCACCCCAAGTGAAATGCATATAAATTTTAAAGCAATCAGATAAGCAACTTCAGAGAAATAGATTTTGTGACCAAAAACAGCAAAAAATACCTAAAATATAGAAATATGCAAATTCTGCACGAGTATCAAATTTCAAAGCAACCAGACAATTTATGTGATTTCAGAGAAGAGCGCAATTGTGATGGATGACGGACGGACGGATGATGGACGGAGGGAGAGATGGGCAATGACGTAAAATCAGCCCATTTGATAAGCTCCGCATTGCTGACAGCAGAGCTAAAAGGCTGACAAACAACAATACATATCCACTCATTAGATTAGCTCTGCTTTGCTGATAGTGAAGCTTAAAAGCAAATTCACCCCCAAAAATGCTAAAAGTTGACGGATGACCAACAACAACACACACCTACCAGGGTACACAAGATAGGCTCATTCACACTAACTGCAGAGCTAAAATAGAAAACAGTTTGATTCCCTGTCTGTTCTTTTAAAGTTATATCCATTAGAATACAAAAAACAAGTGATGATTACATATATAAATCTCTATTTTTCATAAGCTTGTCTGACTGCTAAAGGTGAATTTTGTTGAAATATTTTCACTTATTGCAACATACACCTTCGAGAAAATGGGACAGGCAACTGCTGTGGTTTCTTTGTGTAATCTTAGTAATATTGAAATATATTAATTTATTTGCCAAGCGGTCCCCAACACAATACTTGGTACTTAACATTGAATCTCATGAACGATCAAACTGATGTTCTGAATATGTACACTTTGCTCTGGCATAGCGCGTTGCGAGTAATGAGGGTCGATGATTGCAAGCAATAGTTTTTATCTCCAAAGCCAACTTCAGATGTAGTTTTGAGCTTTTTTTCTTGATAATGGAATGTGACTTGGTGTGCTGTATTCATAAGTTAGTCCCATTTGCAATAATCTGCAACATTCTCTGTATCCTTTTGTCCACAAGTTGACATTGCCTGAAATCCATATCGCACAAGCTTGAAGATATATCTCCTAGGGAGCCATCATTAGTTACAGCCTGGGGGTCAGATGAATGTGAAGGGGTCACCCAAAATATTGAAAGCTATAAGGGGGGTTATTCAAAATGTTGAGAGAAAGAAGGGGGGGTTATTCAATTTTTGGTGCAAATGTATTGAAACACCTCTCAGATTGCCTACTTCACACATCAATTTCTACAAATTTTTACTCAGTAAAATTACACATTGAAAATACCTCTTAGATTACACCAAACTGCACCAATGCACACTACAATTTCTCAAACTTTTCCATGCAAGGGAGGGGAGCAAGCCAAGCGGACACTTCCCCATCAGCCCTGCATGTTCTTCAATCTGTACTTTCAAAGTCTACCCTGTCGGATATCCTAGTGAGGACCCTGTTATGATACCCATACATACAACAAAACTGTATGTGGTTGTATACTGGTTATAGTGTAACCTTTGACATCTATGTTTTGTTGTGACTTTGAATTTCATTTTGTTGGTTTCACCTTGTTCAACCGTCATGAGATAACCAATGATTATCTCGCAGGGTACACAAGGATTTGAATGGTCTTTCCTCTTGCTGTATTTATGTAAATTGTAGAAATACATGTATTGAATTTAACTTTTCAAAATTGAGTGTGGGGGTCAGTCAAATTTCCATGTAAGGGAGGGGGGGGTTACTCAAATTCATCATGGTTTGGGGGGTACTCAAAATTTAGAGTTTCCGACGAAATTCCTCCAACATCTCCTCTCCGACCTGTACTCCGTAAATAATGACAGCTCCCCATGAAATTTGGGCTCCAGTTGCTGTAATTTTTTGATGAATTTTCACAATTTCTTTTGATATCAACTCCAGTTTTTTGTTCTTCTTCTGGAAGCTCATTGGGAAACAAAGTGTATCATACATGTGCACATTGCAATGTTATTGACAAGTATATGTAAATCTGGGTCCTGATTGACATGTACACCCTCTGGAGCAGAAAAAGAAGTTATAATGGAATGTTTATAAACAATCATCACAAGTGACAACTAGCTACAGGTCCGTTACTATACTACAGAGATCACCATGATACTGAGGGGAGGCATGAAATAATAATTGTCTTTTCTCAGTGCTCTGAAAGTTGAATTTTTCCTCTCTATGAGCTGGATATATAATTATATAATTATATATCCAGGTATATAATTATATACCTTCAACAGTTCTGTATAGCTGATGATGCTTAGTATTGAGGGTTTTGTCTGTTAAGTTGGCCACTCTTTATCTGTGGTAGGTGCTATGGTTTAGGAGCCTCTGATCCTAACATACACAAATCTGTGTGCTGAGCAGTGTAAGGGTGCACGTCTCTCCACCATACTGACTAATAGGAAATCCTCTACCAAATGGAGGTGCAATCCCACTGTCTTCATCTTGAGACAACTGTCCCTGGTGGTTGGTTCCTTTCTTTGAATGGTAAAATGCTGCCTTATAGTCGGTTTGGATTTATCCTGCTTCCTCTTCTGCATGGATATACACACCTGTTCCCTAACATAGTAATAATAATAAACTCATGGAAGATAATCATGGACAAATCATGGAAGATAATAATTTCTCTTCACAAAAAGTTAGTTTATTTGTGTGTCACATATCCAAGAATTCTTGTGTAAAGGACCAATAAATTTATTTTTCTCTCCGCTATATGCATGTTTCTCTAACCTAGACATCTAAACCATACTTTTTCCTTCTTGCTCATGTCATATGTAATACAATGTAGATTGGCAACAACCAATGTCCTGCACAGTTTAAGAATGAGGATTGCTGTCACATGCATGTTTGTGTATAATTCAGGATGAATTAGTGTAAAACTGATGTACCTACATAGTTGCAGCTGGCAATGTCAATTAAAATACAGAAATGTATCACTAATATTTTTGTGAACCTGTGATTCTAAATAGTATTCTTGTAATTGTAAACATGCTAGACATGTGTATAGCTATAAAGACAACTAACATAAAACACTTTGTGCAAGTTACAAGATACCAGTTCCAGCACATCTTTGCAACAGCCACTTGTGTATATATACTGTGGTGCAAGGACTAAAATGGAAATTTACCTGTTTTTTGATCATTTCCATTCATCTTTCGTAATAATGTCATGATCCAAGTCCAATCCCAAGCCCTCCACTTTGTCTTTAATGCTCTTTGTCAAGGTCAATGGTATTTCTCATCCTTGATATTGCGCAGCATGCACTGCTGATCCTGAATTGTAAACACATAGACTCGTGATTACTTATAACTCTTTAAATAACAATGATAACCGGAATGATTAAAATACATTTGGTGATGGGATGTACTACAATGAATTGCAAACACTCTGTATGTCCTTAACCCTAATGATGATAAGCATTAGACACATGTAAACATTCTAAATCACGTGTGCATACCAGATGTATTCTCTCATTGGAATATACTTCATCATAACAGTTTTATGGATCCTACGAATGAAGCTACATGTATTGAATGTCTAGTCATGTGCATTTATCATATCATCTGCATTTCACTAGGCAATTCATAGAGTGCCAAGTGGCAAGAAAATTTTTTAGCAAATTCAGCTAAATAAGAGAAAATAACTTTACCAAAAATGTGTAAGCAATGATTATCACAACAAAGTTATTGATTAAATAGTATGGTAGAGGTGTAATACATTTGATCTACTCAAGAGGGTATTTTAAAAAAAGGACTACAAATGTGTATGACAACAGCAGTGTTTCCGCTGCCATTCGCAAGAGCGTGAAATGGCAAATGAAATGTCTGCAGATTGGGAAATATTTTTCAACTATCCTTCGCCAAACTGGTCTGTGCTATTTTTCAGGGGGCTGATCGAGAGTGCAGTTAAAGCCGCACTTTTCAATCCCAGGTTCTCGCATTAGTGGAGTTCTTCTCCCAGTCAAACACTTGGCCAGTACGATGTTTGATTTCTATAACATTAATTACACAAACTGATCTCAACCTTTTATCACCTTTTGCTAATCCTGCAAACAGAGTTTATACAAGCGTTTGATTGACGGTCAGTTTAAATCGCCAACAGTCACAACAAACACTCAAATTTCCTAAAAAAATTGTCTTCTAGTCGCGTTAGACTTTTAATATAACCACAGAGTCCGATCGGCAGCAACTTCACGCTGACCGCTTGGCAGTCTGTCTGCCTTCTTGTGGCCGGGGAAAACTAAAAAGTGGCATTTTCTGGAGCGTGTAACTTGTGTTGACTGTTTGGTGTCCACTAACACAATGAACGCTGCTATAGCTTTGCGTCCTTTAAAGGGAGGCTCCACCTTTAAAAGGCAGAGAGATTTTTCAACATCCCTGGTGGTCATTCTTTCCTTGCTTTAGTGTGCAGTCTCAGAAAACTATTATAATCAGTAACTTATGAAGTTATATGCCATGCTTTCAGATGGCTGCATGCAATGACCTTGTTATTTTATGACAAGTGCTTTGTAAACAATGCTTTAACATAGTCAGGAAATACTGATTGCAGTATATTTTCAAAAACTAAGCAGACAACAGCAGCCAATGACAGCAAGGGTGGTGAATAAAATGAAACCAGTGTTTCAAAAACGTCACCGTAGGACACTACTGCAGCAAACTCAGAGGCAGCTATTAATAGCACAGTGTGGTAAACTGTCAATTGGATGACGTCCTGAGCCAAACTTCATGCAAATGTTATAACCTATGCAAATACAATGACCCAGGCCTATCCACAAAACAATTACTCAGCATCGCAGGTGACTCTGGACTATCCAGAATACACATACAGGTACCTGCTATGGAAGATGACCCAGGCCTATCCTGAATACAATACAGGTACACATTTTTGAAAATGACCTGGGCCTATCCTGAATACGATACAGGTACAGACTGTTTGTATTAATGATAGGCCTTAGTCATCTCCCATTTTGTATTCTATATAGGCCAGCTGATTCATCATACATGTACATACTGTGTGCATGTATGTGTATTGGCTTAGGCCATCCTCCATTGCATATATTATGTGTATTGTGGATATATGTCTGTGCCATCTTCCATACCATGTGAATGCATTTGGATTGAGGATAGGCCCGGGTTATCTTCCATACTGTGTACATGTATTTGTGGATATAGGCTGGGGTCACCTCCTGCCATGATGTGTACACGTACTGAGTAACACTGTATTGTGGATAGGCATTGGTCATAATATTTGCATGAAGATATGCCCAGGATGTTGTCCTGTTGAATGTTTACTACCGCTGAACAACAAGCAGCACACTGCGACATGCTAAGTCGTGTTCGAGTACAATTAAGCAAAAAGATAATTGCACAGGTTGTCCGCAGAGTTGCAGGGTAGTAGTAGTTACAAAAAGAAAGTGTACCAGGAATAGTTTGTTGAATTTCCATGACTAGTGTTTTAATAAGAGAAGAGTCAGCTTTTTTTTTCTGTAAGACATATAAAGTGGCCAGACAGGATATTTTAAATACATGTATACACCCAGTTTGATTTTGAAACTATTAAGCATTTACTGCTTGGAGTACACCTTCTTTAAGTGAACAGTTGGTTTAATAATCAGACTCTGTGATTGGAGAACTGAAAGCACTTGATGATTGAGGCAGAAGCTATGGATCTTTCAAAGGAAACATCTTGAAGTTACCCTGTCAATGATGCAATACTTGTAATACATCTTGATACATTTACAAAAGTGCAAAATTAAGTCACATAAGTGTGTGGCACACAGGAAATAAAATTTGTTGTGAATGTTATTAAGAAAGCAGTTTGTTCCATAAAAAATAGTTGTTTATTTTCATTGCCACTAATTATCAGTCGGTCAGGATGAGTCCTACTTAAATTTTTAAATCACAAATGTCCAATGGACCTGGTAATGTATTACCTTGAATAGAATGATTATTGGACCAGTTTAATGTCATCTTGCCACTGTAGCAACTGATAGGACCCACCTGAGTATATATATACAACTGTCAGTTGGATAAAAATCATAAATGCAATTACATGTAATTTTGATGGCTATAGTTCTGGCTAATCAATTTGGTCTCAATTAGCCAGAATGGTTTAAGGGAAAATTTACCCAGTGGAAACACTGAACAGTGTAAGTACAAACCTGTGCCACAGCAAGGACCCATTGTCTTAGGAAAATAAATATATTGATGAAAGATTCCCTCAATTCCACAGGTTTTTGCTCTGCATTGATGACAACACCATCATCTCTGTTCAGTGTTGGCTCTCTGCATAGCCACACACTGTGTATATGCTTTGCAATGGAGGATGGTATTGTCACTATGTTGCTTTTCACCTGGTTGTCATTGCCCAGTATGCACTGCCTCAGCAAGGGATCTTGAATCTGATTGGGTGAAAAGAAACATTAACTTGAATCATGCAATGTAAATATTATCTCCTGCAAATTGCTGACATTAGTTTACATCAGTTCATTCTAAAACATGGCTTTTTATATGCAAGATAAGACAACTTGATTGTTTATGACTTCTGTAATTTTAATTAAACCTTCCATCACTGGTATAACTTTGCCCTAAACCCATTGTAATCACTGGTGATTGTGGACCTTTTTAAGGAAACAGGTACATAATGTAGGTCAAGACGTGTATTCAAGCAAGTAGCAATATCTTTATATATTTATTTCAAAGAAAGACCAACAGGAACAAGTCACATTAACAGGCTCCATAAAATAAACATAATAATATATGAATGCATGAAGTACAATAAACAATAAACAACAAACAACAAACTATATGAAACCATTAAAAATGTACAAATTTAAGCATGGCATTCTGACCAAGCATCTGAAACTTTGACAAGATAAAGTGTTGTCAATGGCAGGGTTGGAAATGCACGATTCATTTAAAGTAGCCATACATCTTTGAAGAGCCAAGTACCTAAAAACATCGAGTTTATACTGCGAGTTCTTGTACATGTAGTTTACTGAGAAACATCAAAATTAATATGAAACATGATTGGGACAATCATACATATTATTCACATATTTGTATAAAAATATAAATAATCTCCAATGATAAAGAGGCTAAAGGTTAAAACGCTTGCAGAATTATCCATTATTATTTCAGCTGTAAGGATGCTATGTTTGAAACAGAAGAACTTCATGAATTTCATTTGCACTTGCTCTATTTTGTCCTGTTGAATTTTTTGCCAAGGAGATCACACTACAGACGCATATTCTGAAATACTTACATGTATTAAAGTTACGTAGAGAGCATTGAGGGAGTTGATGTTGAAGAAAGTATTACAATTCCGCCAAATAAAAAGAGCATGTGAAAAGCTTAACTGATAACGAACGAGACATGTGCAGGAAATTGAAAATCAAATCTTACCTGATGAAGGATTTTGTCAAAGAGCAGTTATCAATCTTTTGATTCTTGTTCCTTCTAAGTTTCACATACATGTACCTCTGAGGCTTTACGACCAGGTTACGCGAGGTATACTAACAGCTGTAGGCAAATGTCAACGAATACAATGAATTAGAATCTTGCAGATAGTCCTATTTCTCACCGTCTGTACAATGGATACTCAACTCTAATCATAGAAGCTATGATATATGGGTCAAAAGATCAGTAAAATCATACACTCATTCATTATGTATTACCATGCTATAGACATCTCATTTAATTGGTGGAGCAGAACCATGTGACTGACCACAAATACACAGTATGTAATGGTTTGTTTTGATGTCCATGAATATAAATAATGCTGCTAACATTGTGACTTTTCATCAAAAATGTAAATTGTCAATTGTACAAAGATCATAATCAATCACAAAAACAAAATGAAGCACTTGTGGCCCAAGTTATACATTTTTTTAAAAATCTCCAGATTTGACAAATTTTTAGGGTGGCCATGACTGTGCATTGCTTATTACATGCCTTGATGTGAGTGCAAATCAATGAATTGATTTGAAAAGGAACATCCGGGGAGTTAGGGGGTCGGTGAACGATGTACTGACTGGTTTCCATGGTTACCAAGGCCAGTGAAGCCCTACAATGTTTTCGACATCTAAGTAGACCCTGAATGATAGATGTAAAATATACATGTGCACACTTCTATTTTGACCTTCGTTAAAATCCGTTTGATGCTGGTCAATAATGGTAAAACTGTTTGAAAATGTCCAGCATATAACTAAATGTCATACAGCATTTATAACCAGAGGCATGTAATAAAAATATTGTTGCCTGAATACATGGGTTTATGTGCCATCCTGGTGTCTGGCAAATTGTCACCTGTTCTCTGGCACATAAACCCATGTATTCAGGCAATATTGCACAAGTTCTGGGGCTCCGTTGTTCTTCACTGGAATGGGAAATTTTTGTAAATCTTGATGATTTTTCTAGGGTTTTGTTGGTAATATCATGGAAATAACAGGCTCTGCCCCGACCATTAACGTTTATCTATAGGCTTTGGCAAGACTGAAAGCCAAATAAGCTTGCTCGCTAAGCCTTGTAAATTCTTGACTTTCCTCTCGCCCTTGGCCATAAATGAATAATAATGGTCAGAGCATCACCCATTATTTCTATAACATTAATTACATTAATCATTAATTAATATTGTTAAAATATCTGTGATAAGGCATTTATGTACAAGAAATTAAATTTTGGAATTTCACCAAATGCACTACATGGATTATATGTGGCCTCTGTTCATTTACCTGCCAGCCTTTCCCCTGAACCGGAAGTTTACAAGGTCCCGTTCGATTGATTTCCCTGAACGCTACATGTAAACAATAATTGTAGAGCGGACTTTCAGACCTTCAGAATGAAAATGATTATCAAATCTGTGACTCCATGAAAGTTAAATATGCAATAATTTGCAAAGTTAAATATTAACTATGCACACACCGGAGTTTTTATACACCAGTTTAGCATGGAGCCAGAAATGGTATTTGTTCCTAGCTCCATGAGTGTAGGTAAGGAAACTGTGAACACACACTCATGCTTACGATCCATGATACTGTACAGCATGTAAACCATTTTACTTGACAAAAATTTCGTCAGTGCATGCACTGTCCGAACATAAAGCATACGGGCTCGGCACAGCTGCTTCCGATCCCGTGAGAACAAGCTTGATCTCACCATGGAGGTAATCTCTCCTTCTACCTCCATGATCTCACAGTGTGACCTCTATCCGTATGATACCTCCTGGCCGCTGATGCCATATCGTTTTAATCAAACATCTCTGTACAGTACACTGAATCGCCAGCGTATGTAATGCAATTCAGCTCCCGTACGTATGTACGTGTACGTGTTCCACATATGAAAAAAATCTAAGACACGAACACGAAAAAAGAACGTGTGTGACTAAGCAAGTACACTACGTAGCCCTGCGTACAGGTCTGTATTCCCGGCGTTACGGCCTCCGCCACGCCTGAGACCTGTACGCACGGCGATACTTATACAGTGAATCATCAGGTTACCTCAGCTGACGAAAGGGGTAAAACCCCCAGCTCTGCGTGGCAGCAGGGCAATGTTTTACCGGCGTTATAAGGCGGGAGGCCGTATAACCCCGGTAAAACACAGTCCTGCCACGCACAGCTAATATACCCATGCCGTGAATAACCTGCGGTTTCGTGCAACGTTCACTCTTTCGATCCTCGGCGGTTCTAGCGTATGACCATATGTTGACACAACTGTCACACCACATATGATCGACTATACACCGAAATCAGTGCAATGAATATATCAATTCAGTCAATTCGAGTATAATATGATCGAGCGTACCTCTGCGTGGCAGGGCTGTGAGTCAGTGTGTTCACCGTCCCTCCACCCACGAGGGACGGTGGTGTGTTGAACACACAGTCGACTCGTGGCACGCACGCACAGCTACTAACATATTTTAATTGGCAGTACAGAAGTACTTACGTGGGAGGATGGACTTCACAACTCGAGCAAATAAGTTATCATCAGAGCTGTTACCCTACAACGGTGAGACTTGGCTTGAGTACGATGTAGCCTATACGGCGCCGCGTTGAGTTAACTTTCGCCGAGGCCAAGGGTTTCATTCTGCATCCACAGTACCGGTCACCGCGCCGACCGTGTGCGGTCAGCGAAACATAGGTCCGCTTTACACATGTATATCCTTCCATGACAAGCAATCAAGTACGCCATTCTCAGCTTTATTTCGACAATACGTCAACGAAACTGAATGTTCAAATTTTACAGAATGCTTTATACAATACAAACCAACACTTCTAACACATTAAGCTTTCAATTGTAGTGTTAATTTAGCTTCGCTACACTTCGCGACACTTGTTCTCATTTGCATACAACTTTGTATATCGCTTCTTGCAATAGATGAACTGTTTGGTATTTCATTGTTTTCTGATGTGTTGTCAGAGCTGTGCTGTGATTTTAAAGGGTAAAGTCAGGTGAATTTGAGGTTGCTGTTTTAATCTGTTCTGTATTTTTGAAGGTTAAATTGAGATGAATTTGAGGTTGCTGCGCTGATTGTGGTGATGAGCAATTTGATTTTCAATGTATGGTAGTTTGTATTTGTATTATGTTTGGCGGTCTTGTGTATAGAACTGATTAGGTGCAGTGTTAGCTATTGGACTGTTTTATGATTAATCACAAATGTAGTACCTTGAGTAAGTCATGTGTTTACTGTTGACTGTATATTGATGTGGTGTGCAGAAGCATGTGTATGTGGGCCTTTTTTGAGAATTGAGAGATTTAAAATCTCAATGCATCAGCAATGTGTACAGTCATCAAATATTGCAGGTAAGAAGAGAAAGTTTTGTATTATTATAGCGATTATGGAATGTTGAAAATCAACTGAAGGACAGTGTTTGCTGTTGAAGTTAACCTGAGAAATATTTTTATCATAAGTGCTATATGTTTCTTGGTAAATACTGCTGTGTTAAGAAGGCATGGCTGATTTTTAGCAATTCTCCTAGAATGATGCTGAGCGTAAGGGGGATTTTTGAACAGGTGTGTTACATTAAAGTCAAAGAAAGTGACAAATAAATTCGAATGAATTTTTGTAAGAAATTTAAGGTCAGAAGCTGTTGATTTTTGTGAGGGTAACTGTCATTAAATGTGATGAATACTGTCTTAGTTGCCTTTTTTGTATTGGAAATTGTGTGATAAGACATATAATGCTATAGTATTGGAGTGTGAAAAGTGATCTTGAATTGCATTTATCATAAAGTAGTGTGTAGTATTAGAAATGTGTGTATGGTAGGGACAACATGGTAGTTTCAGTATGTTTTTTGTATGTAATTTGTAAGTAACTTAAAAAAATAGTGTCAAGGACAATGTTAAGTGCTAATATCACACTAGGAATATACAAATCAAGTTTCAAACCAATCAGATGAGGAATTATACAGAGAAAGATTCATTTGAGAGAAAAGAGCAAAAACTTGACAAAAGACTGTACTTATGTAAATTTCAACAATCCAAGTTTGAACAACCCAAAATGAATTTGTGTGTCAACTACTTGTATTATGGGTTTGATTGCTGTTTATAAGATATTGTGGTGATGTGAAGATATATTAAATACACTATTGTACGGCTTTTATACTGAATGTATCAGTATGTGTGATAAATGTATGTGATATACTAAGTTGTCTGGGTCACGGACTAGACTAGTTCTGATCGAACTATTTCCGTGACCTCACCAGATTTTTTATAAGTTTACTTACTTGACATGTATATATATGTTTTCATCTGGTGAAATAAATTCAATTCAATTCAATTCAATTCAATGACAGAACGGATGTAGGCCTATGTTGTCGAGTATCAGGAATTAGGTGACCAATATACTCGGTAAGGTTTGCCAATGCTGACCACTAATATTGGCGTTGACTAGACAGTCGGACGGCGGGAATCGGTGACAGGTGTATCCGATAAAGAATCGAAAATTTACCGTTCATATGAGCGTGAGTAAAGATGTCAGCGTCGGGACCAGGATAGCTTATTGTGCGGTAAAACATTGACAAAATATATTTTTACTATAACCCATACGCGATACGAACCCCCACACACTCATGGCAACATCGCCTAGCTGCTAGGCCTCACAAAAAACTAGTCGGCTACCGTTTCCAACCCAAAAGAATTGGTCATACCAACCGACCTAGATGTTACAATCCTGTGCGCGACCGAGCAACACAATGTGAATGGAGCAGACGACACACAGACATAGTACAAACACACATATAGTAATCGGAAAAGCACGAAGCTTTTACTGAGCTATCACACAGACTCGGGTCAAGTAAATATCCACTAGCAGAAACTGTCCACTCAGGTTAAAGAAATATAATTTTTACTTTAACCGAAACGGGATTCGAACCCGCACACACTCACTGCAACATCGCCTAGCTGCTAGGCCTCACACAAAACCAGTGGGCTACCGTTTCCAACCCAAAAGAGTTGGTCACAGCAACCGACTTAGATGTTACAATCCTGTGCGCGACCGAGCAACACAGTGTGAATGGAGCAGACGACACACAGACACAGTAAAAACACACACCCGTAAAAACACACACATAGTACCCCAAGTACGGTTATTTGAATGTCAGATGGCGGCGATTGAACGACACGTGCACTCATTCAATTGCCACAAATTACACGTACTTAAAGTGCGACGATTGTAATTGCACTGAATCGGCTACCGGAGACAGGTATGCCGTGAAAGAGATTGAAAATTTCCCGTAAAGAAGCGCCTTGATTGGAATCGCTGTCGGCGCGCAGTAGACCACAAGTGTGCCCGGAAAAGGGTGGTCATTTTCCATACAAAATAATGTTGTTCGGAATGACCGTCAGCCGGCAGTTAGTGAAAGTTTTACCGGCAAAAAGGATTGACAATTTAGCGTACCTAAGGTTCATGAAATTGACTGACTCTAAGGGGGCAGCTTGTGAAAAGTGCCCAATAAACAGCTGACTATCTTCTGTATCTAAAGTACGACAATTTCATTGGTCATATACAGGCAGAAGCCATCAAGTATGCCGCAGCAGTACTACCAATCTCCCGTCAGGAAAATAAATAAAGACAAAAATGTACAAATTTTGTTTTGCGTCTACATTTACCGCAGATGGAACAATCTATACCTGGCAAACATGAATTTAGATTGATTTCCTTTTTTAAACAAAATTTACCATTCAATGAGTCAGCATAAATGTAATTGGGGAAATGCGTAGTGCTGTGTTAGAGTGGCACGGTTCTCCGGGGATTTTAATATTCTCCCCGAGACAGTTTACGGCCGAGCTGATAGAAGCTTTATAAAATCTCATACTGCTCCTGAGTGGTCAAACAAAGTCATGACAGAACGGATGTAGGCCTATGTTGTCGAGTATCCGGAATATGGCGACCAATATGCTCGGTAAGGTTTGCCAATGCTACCACTAAAATTGTCTTTGACAAGAAAGTCGGACGGGGGAAATCAGTGACAGGTGTATCCGATAAAGAATAGACAATTTACCGTCGATATGAGCATGAATAAAGATGTCAGCGGTGGGACCAGGATAGCTTATTGTCCGGTAAAACATTTACAAACTTCCATACCCCAAGTATGTTATTTGAATGTCAGATGGCGGCGATTGGACGACAGATGCACTCATTCAAGAGCTACAAATTACACGTATTCAAGTATGCCGCTGATATACTACCAATCTCCCGTCAGGAAAATAAATAAAGACAAAAATGTACAAATTTTCTTTCCAAAAGTCATGTGAAATGCGAACAATGTTAAATGTCGGACAACAAAAACTAAGAAAGGCTACATTAGCAATAAATAATAATAATAATAAATATTGCTGCAAAGCAGCAATGACCGGGTTTCGAGACATTTTGGTCAACAGAGGCAATAGTGAAATATATATGCAATAAGAGGGAGGGCTATGGTAGTATTTGTGAAATATAAGTCAAAGGCCATCGAGGTGATTTGCCATTTTGTTAAAAAAATGAATGTCATAGTTATCCCTATCTACCAAAAATCAGACCTCGAGCTCCATTGGCTTGCAAAAAATTACATATATGCATATTTAATCAAGTACAGGTTATGTCATCATAAGGTGTCCCATCATACGAAATATGAAGGATGTAGCACTTGTGGTTACTGAGTTGTTGACATATATGTATATTTGAGGTCAAAGGTCGTCGATGTCACGTGATATTTTGTCAAAAAAATTATATTCCATGGTTATCCTATATACCAAAAATAAGACCTAAAGCTCCATTTGCTTGCCCTGCAATTAGATATGTGCATAGTTAATGAGGTAAAGGATGTGTCGTCATAAGGTTTCCCATCATACCAAATATGAAGGGTGTAGCACTTGTGGTTACTGAGTTGTGGACATATATGTATATTTGAGGTCAAAGGTCGTCGATGTCACATGATATTTTGTAAAAAACATTGTATGCAAATGTTAACCCTATGTATAAAAAATCAGACGTCTAGCTCTATCCTCTTCCTCAGAATTAGATATGTGCATAATTATTGATGTACAGGATGTGTCGTCATAAGGTATCCCATCATACCAAATATGAAAGGTGTAGTACTTGTGGTTACTGAGTTATGAACAAATATGTATATTTGAGGTCAAAGGTCATTGAGGTCACATGACATTTTTTAAAAGAAATTGTATCCCATAGTTATACCCATGAACAAAAAATCAGACCTCTAGCTTTATTGGGTTGCTCAGAATTAGATATGTGCATAATTAATGAGGGACAGAATATGACGTCATAAGTCGTCCCACCCTACCAAATATGAAGGGAGTGGCACTAGTGGTAACGAAGTTATGGATATATATGTATATTTGGGGTCAGAGGTCATCCAGGTCATGTGATAATTTTTTAAAGAAATTATATCCCATAGTTATCAATATATACAAAAAATCAGACCTCCAGCCTTATTTACATGCCAAGAACTAGGTATATACGCATAATTAATAAGGTATAGGAAGTGGCTGGTCATGTGACATTTTGTTGAAAAACTTTGCTCCCATAGTTCGCGGTATGTACCAAAAATCAGACCTATAGCTTCAGTTGGAAACCCAAAATTAGATATGTGCATAATAAATGAGTTGCAGGAATATGCCAAGGTCAAAGTTCAATTGGTATCCCAAAAACTGTGCAGTGCAATTGGTCGCCTACTTGTCATTGTCGAATAGACGCTGGCATTCTCGGACTTTAACATAGGCCAGAATAAGCCATTACCATAGCTTAGCTGCATAGGTATAGGGGAGGTCAAAGGTCAATGAAAAATCGGAAAAATAATACTTTAAAAATCTCCTTCTCAAAATTGGCAGTGCCTATGACTTTGATATTTGGCATGAACGAGCCTAGGCCTATGGTCTACAAAAGTTGTTGAAAAAATTTCAATAGTTTAATTTTTATGCACATGAACGTTTATTTGAAAGTTTATTTTCAATATGACTGCAAGGTCACCTGACCAATTGTTATGGTAAAGAATCAAAAAATTACTTGTGAGGAGTTTTACCTATGTGCCAAATTTGAAGTGTCTAGGTACATCAGTGTTCACATGGCAGTTGCATGTAGAGGACGGAAGAAGAAAAAGAATATAAATATAGCTGCAATGCAGCGATGAAGGGTTTCAAGAAAATGAGCATATGGTTACAATATATAACATTATAAAGAATGATATATTACCTGTATTGTAAAGCAAATAATTAGGTGCATAATTGATAAGGTTCAGAATATGGCATCATATTGTCTCTATCCTACCAAGTATAAAGAATACATCTCTTATGGTTACTGATCTATTGGTAAAAACTTATTTTTGAGGTCAAAGGTCTTCTAGGTCACGTGACATTTCGTAAAAAAAATTGTATCCAATAGTTATCCATATATAACAAAAATCAGACCTCTAGGTCTCTTTGCTTGCCCAGAATTAGATATGGCATAATTAATGACGAACAGTTTGTGGCGTCATAAGGTCTCCCACCATACCAAATATGAAGGGTGTAGCCCTTGTGGTTACTGAAGTATTAACAACAATGTATATTTGAGGTCAAAGGTCATCGACGTCATGTGACATTTTGTCAAAAAAATTGTATCCAATAGTCATCCCTATATACCAAATATCAGACCTCCAGCTCTATTGGCTTGCTTAGAATTAGATATGTGCATAATTAATGAGGAACAGGATGTGTCGTCATAAGGTGTCCCATCATACCAAAGATGAAGGGCGTAGCCCTTGTTGTTACTGAGTTATGGACATATATGTATATTCGAGGTCATAGGTCATCGAGGTCATGTGACATTTTGTCAAAAAAGTGTATCCAATAGTCATCCCTATATACCAAAATCAGACCTCCAGCTCTATTGGCTTGCTTAGAATTAGATATGTGCATAATAAATAAGGCAAAATATAGTTTGTCATGTGACATCTTGTCAAAAAAGAAGAGTTTGCGTCCCCAAAATTTTGGTGTGAAATGATGTCCCAACTGGTCAACGTTCAATAGACAATAGCCCCTTAGGACTCTTACATAGGCCAGAATAAGCCTTTGCTATAGCATAGCTGCATAGGTATAGGGAAGGTCAAAGGTCATAGAAAAATGAGAAAAAATAATACTTTAAAAATCTTCTCCTCAAAATCGGCAAGACCTGTGACCTTGATTTTGGGCATGAAGGAGCATGGCTATATGGTCTACAAAATGACCTCGCGGAATTTTGATAGATGAATATTTATGCAAATGAGATTTTAAAGTTTAACATTAGATTGACGGCAGGTCATGTGACCTGTTGCCATGGTAACGAAATACAAAAATATGGTTTTTGAGTTTTACCTATGTGCCAAATTGGAAGTCATTTGGTATTACGGTGTTCAAATGGCAAGCATGAAAAGGTGGCAGAACAATAGTTAATATAGCTGCAAAGCAGCAATGACCGGGTTTCGAGACATCTCGGTGCACAGGGGCACAGAGGAATGGATAGGCAAAAAAGACGGAAGGCTATGGTAGTATTTGTTAAAACGAGGTCAGAGGTCATCGAGGTCATGTGACATTTTGTCAAAAAAATTGTAACCCATAGTTATCCTTATATACCAATAATCAGACCTCTAGCTCTATTTGTTTGCAGAGAATTAGATATGTGCATAATTAATGAGGTTCAGGAAGTGTCGTCCTATGGTGTCCCATTCCACCAAATATTAAGGGTATTGCACTTGTGGTTAATGAGTAACGGACAAATATGTATATTTGATGTCAAAGGTCATCAAGGTTACGTGACATCAGGTCAAAATTGTTATGCCAAGTTATCCCTATATACCAAAAATCAGACCACTAGCTCAATTGGCTTGCTCAAAATTAGATATGCACATAATTGATGAGGTACAGGATGTGGTGTCATAAGGTCTCCATCATACCAATACGAAGGCTGTAGCACTTGTGGTTACCTAGTTAAGGACATATACGTATATTCAAGGTCATCGAGGTCACATGACATTTTGTCAAAAAAATGTATTGTTTGGTTATCCCTATATGCCAAAAATTAGAACCTCTAGCTCTATTAGCTGGCTCTGAAATAGATATACGCATAATTAATGAGGTACAGGAAGCGGTGTCATAAGGTCTCCCATCATACCAATACGAAGGCTGTAGCACTTGTGTTAACTTAGTCATGGACATTTACGTATATTCAAGGTCATCGAGGTCATATGAGATTTAGTAAAAAAAAGTGTAGTGCTAAGTTATGCCTATATACCAAAAATCAGAACTCTAGCTCTATTGGCTAGCTCAGAATTATATATGCACATAATTGATTAGGTCCATGATATGATGTCAAAAGGTCTCCCATCATACCAAATATGACGGGTATATCACTTGTGGTTACTTAGTTATGGACATATACTCATATTTAAGGTGAAAGGTCATCGAGGTCACGCGACATTTTGTCGAAAAAATTGTATTGCTTGGTTATCGCTATATACCGAAAATCAGACCTCTAGCTCTATTAGTTGGCTCAGAATTAATTATGCGCATATTTAATGAGGTACACGATGTGGTGTCATAAGGTCTTCCATCATACCAAATATGAAGGGTGTAGCACTTGTGGTTACTTAGTTATGGACATATACTCATATTTAAGGTGAAAGGTCATTCAGGTCACGCAACATTTTGTCAAAACAATTGTATTGCTTGGTTATCGCTATATACCGAAAATCAGACCTCTAGCTCTATAAGTTGGCTCAGAATTAATTATGCGCATATTTAATGAGGTACACGATGTGGTGTCATAAGGTCTCCCATCATACCAAATATGAAGGGTGTAGCACTTGTGGTGACTTAGTTATGGACATATACGTATATTCGAGGTCATCGAGGTCACATGACATTTTGTCAAAAAAGTGTATTGGTAAGTTATGCCTATATACCAAAAATCAGACCTCTAGCTCTATTGGCTGGCTCAAAATTATATATGCGCATAATTAATGAGGTACAGGATGTGGTGTCATAAGGTCTCCCATCATACCAAATATGAAGGGTGTAGCACTTGTGGTTACTTAATTATGGACATATACGTATATTCAAGGTCAAAGGTCATCGAGGTCAAATGACATTTTGTCAAAAAAAGTGTATTGCTAAGTTATGCCTTTATAGCAAAAATCAGACCTCTAGCTCTATAGGCTAGCTCAGAATTAGATATGCGCATAATTAATGAGGTACAGGATGTGGTGTCAGAAGGTCTCCCATCATACCAAATATGAAGGGTGTAGCACTTGTGGTTACTTAGTTATGGACATATACTCATATTTAAGGTGAAAGGTCATCGAGGTCACGCAACATTTTGTCAAAACAATTGTATTGCTTGGTTATCGCTATATACCGAAAATCAGACCTCTAGCTCTATTAGTTGGCTCAGAATTAATTATGCGCATATTTAATGAGGTACACGATGTGGTGTCATAAGGTCTCCCATCATACCAAATATGAAGGGTGTAGCACTTGTGGTTACTTAGTTATGGACATATACGTATATTCGAGGTCATCGAGGTCACATGACATTTTGTCAAAAAAGTGTATTGCTAAGTTATGCCTATATACCAAAAATCAGACCTCTAGCTCTTGGCTGGCTCAAAATTATATATGCGCATAATTAATGAGGTACACGATGTGGTGTCATAAGGTGTCCCATCATACCAAATATGAAGGGTGTAGCACTTGTGGTTACTTAATTATGGACATATACGTATATTCAAGGTCAAAGGTCATCGAGGTCAAATGACATTTTGTCAAAAAAGTGTATTGCTAACTTATGCCTTTATAGCAAAAATCAGACCTCTAGTTCTATAGGCTAGCTCAGAATTAGATATGCGCATAATTTATGAGGTACAGGATGTGGTGTCAGAAGGTCTCCCATCATACCAAATATGAAGGGTGTAGCACTTGTGGTTACTTACTTATGGACATATACGTATATTCAAGGTCATCGAGGTCACATGACATTTGGCAAAAAAAGTGTATTGCTAAGTTATGCCTTTATAGCAAAAATCAGACCTCTGGCTCTATTGGCTGGCTCAGAATAAGATATGCACATAATTGATGAGGTCCATGATGTGGTGTCATAAGGTCTCCCATCATACCAAATATGAAGGGTGTAGCACTTGTGGTTACTTAGTTATGGACATATACGTATATTTAAGGTCAAAGGTCATTGCAGTTACATGATATTTAGTCGAAAAAAGTGTATTGCTAAGTTGTCCCTATATGCAATAAATCAGACCTCTACCTCTATTAGCTGGCTCAGCTGGCGCATAATAAATGAGTTGCAGGAATATGCCAAGGTCAAAGGTCAAGTGGAATCCCAAAAATTGTGTAGACTAATTTGGTGCCCTACTGGCCATTGTCCAATAGAGTCTGGCTGTCTTGGACTTTAACATAGGCCTCAATAAGACATTGCCATAGCTTTGCTGCATAGGTAGAAGGGAAGGGGAAGTCAAAGATCAATGAAAAATCAGAAAATAATACTTTAAAAATATTCTTCCAAAAATTGGCAAGACCAGTCACCTTGATATTTGGCATGAAGGAGCAAGGCTATATGGTCTAAAAAGTGAACCGAGCAGAATTTTGAATTATCACTTATTATGCAAATGAGCTCTATTTTTAAGTTTATTTTGAAAATGGCTGAAAGGTGACGTGACCCCAGATTATGGTCATTTGATCAAAAAATTTCTTGCGAGCAGTTTTACCTGACTGGCAAATTTGAAATCTGTAGGTGCAGCGGTGTTCGCGTGGTAGTTGCAGAAGCGCGAAAGTAGAAGAAGAAGAAGAACAAGGGGAGAAGAAGTATAAAAAACAGAACGATTACAAGAGGGTTTCGCACCCATGGTGTGGAAACCATAATGCTAATAAACATAACGATTACAAGAGGGTTTCGAGACGAAAGGCTCGAAACCGTAATAATGAAAAACAGAACTATTACTAGAGGGCTTTGGGGGAACAGCAGTTCTTGGCACTGGTGATTTATAAAGAAGAGAATGTCAGCGACAACTGGGCGATCTGTGGATGCAACACAAATTTAACAGCAGAGTAAACGGATTACTCAAATAAAACCACAACCACTTTCACCGCGGGAGGGCGCATTCTGCGCCAACGGCCAGACTGCGCGGGGCGCGTAAACGCGCCAAGAACGTACGCGTTTATATGCGTTCGATATACGTTGGCTTTGTTTGATCTACATCATGTTTGTTGACTATTTCCTCAAGCCTAGTGTAGCGTACGAGGTAGAGGTCAAACCTAAATGAGCATGCGCGCAAAATTTGTAAACAAATGCCGCCATACTCGGTCACTTCTCCGCCGTAATTTGTAAGGATCGTGTGATCAGTTGTTATTTTTCTGTCAGAGGGTATTTAAAAATGGCGACGCGGGCACAGTTTAACACTGACTAAGCCCTTGAGCATGTTTTCCTAGACAGTTACAACTCTAATAACGAACTTGAATATGTTCCCGAACCAGTTGAGCAAAGACAGAGATTGCAAGCAAGACAGAAAGGTAGGCCAGCTGAGCATGCTGAGAGAAAAGTGCTACAAAGGGTCGGTGACCAACGTCATAAATGTTGATGGGGTATCCTGTGGATGTTGTACGACATCAATCTATCAGTGACAATTACACATCGGACTAGCTACAAGTATATAAGCATATATATAATGTATCTCTCTTTTGAATGTCAGATGATACCTGTTGTTCGAAGATGAACTTGTAATAAATATGCATATTTACCTCATTTATGTTGAATATGTTTCAGAGTATGTGTTCCTCCTGCTTAATTTGAGTTAACACTGCGGCGACTGCTTCCTTTCTACTAAGGTTTGCACGACCTCGCTCAGCCGTCGGATCGCGCGAACATCTGGTTTTTTATCAATAACCAGACGATCTGTTCTCTCGAGAACGATGCATGAAATATTGGGCAAAGTGAGATAACCAGACGATCTGTTCTCTCGAGAACGATGCATGAAATATTGGGCAAAGTGAGAAAATACCTCAATGTGTAGCAACCTGGGGTGTTCGTTATTTACATATCAAAGAAAAAATGCATTTCATGAATTTATTATCTGAATAGAATCATGAAATACATATGAAAAATGAAGTGCGAGTGAATGTTATTTGTCATCGGCGGTGTTTACTGTTTCTCTGCCTGGGAAACATGCGTCCGTTTGTGTGACCTCAAAGTGTTTATACTGTACGCAAACATTAGAAATTTTAGACGGCACATCTGTTGCCGCTGACGTCAAACATTGGTTCGTAAAGCTCATCTCTTTCTCTCGCTTGTATATTACAGGCAGTGAGAAACCACGATGCAACAAGAAATAGAGCGTAGACAGGAATACTACAAAACGAGTATTGCCGGTGGTACTGTGAACAGACCATACACAGACCTACGAACTGGTAATTTCGATCTTTTACCGGAGTTCATTGGTCCAGAGCCGGGGCTTATCAACCCGCTGCCAGACGATGCTTCAGAAGTCGAATGGTTTTTGCAAATATTCGACGAGGATCTGATAAGATTCATTACCCGATGCACTAATCGTTACGCTAGACAGAGGAGAAGGGCAAATGCCAGGGAACGGCAAAGATCGGCCTGGACACCGACGACAGTTGTCGAAATGAGAGCATTCATTGGAGTGATGGTGCTGTTCGGAATTTGCTGGCAGCCTGAAATCCAGCTGTATTGGTCGGACCATGTTTGCTTCGGTCATAATTTCGTCAAGGACAACTTTTTCCCGTGATCGCTTCAAGCTACTGATGCGATATTTATACTACAGCACACAGCCGTACTGTGCTCGTAACACAGCCATGTATACAGCCCAAAAATAAGTGAGAAACGGGATAGGATGTTGAAAGTACGAAATGTCATTGATCGAGTGAATGCAAACAGCCGAATGCACCGGAGCCCGATGTGCGAACTGGCAATCGACGAAGGAGTCATCCCCTACCGGGGCCGCACAAAGAATGTTCTCTACAATCCAGCAAAACCGCACAAATATGGAATGAGAGTTTACACTCTCAGTGAGTCCGCCACGGGTTACGTTTTCAACGACGAAGTCCATCAACCTGTCGCTGATAACTGTCATCACCCGCTTGATCCCGATGCTGCAGATGACCCCCGAGTTTTCAGGGGAAATAGACCTGGGAAAGTTGTTTCCCGGCTGATTCGACCTTACTATGAGTTAGGACATCATGTCATTATGGACTCATATTACACTTCTGCCCCGTTGTTTGACCATCTCTACGTGCATAATATTGCTGCCACGGGAACCTGCAGAATGTACACCTTAGGCTTACCCGATGAAGTAAAGAATGCTGAAAACTATGATCCACAAGTCGTACCGCCTGATGCTGACGACGAAGAGCGATGGCCACGTGGTAGTTTCTCGGTATTTCAAGACGGCGCAATGACAGTATGTGCCTGGAAAGACACAAAAATGGTGAAATTTATGAGCACGGCAGTCTCTGCACGGAGACCGAATCGAGCGCTAGTGAGGCGCCGATGTAAAGATAAAAGAACCGGTGCTTTTGAACGAATTGAAGTACTATGCCCGAACGTTGCTGTAATGTACAATCAGTACTTCAGAGGTGTTGACTTGACCGATCAACAGCTGGCTTACTACACGCCAGGTCGATCATCGCCACGGTGGCACAGAGCTGTGTTTTACCACGAGCTGAACAAGGCACTCATGAACGCTTTCCACAACATGGCATCAGTTCATGGATACAGTCAAAGTGGATCGAGATACAGACGTCAGCTCATGTTTCGCGCCCAAGTAGCAAAACAGCTGATCGGTAATTTCTCATCTCGGCAACGTCCCCCAAGAGGAACTAGTCTGACGGCACCACGTCTCATTCCTACCAATGTGGAAAGAGTTGGTCATCGAATGGGTCGCAATCCGGACGGAAGACGTAGTTGCGTGATGTGTCGACGTGCAGGACGGATAGTAGGCCATGGAACTCGTCCCAATCGTGTTCATGAGACAATCAACTGTCTGCCTTACTTGCCAGTTACCACTGTGTCACCCACGGTACAGACAAGCGTGCTGGCGAGAGAACAATGTGTGAATGCCGTTTGCAGAGGACCGCAGAACTTGACTATGCACGGACTGAACATTTGTCGGTATTACAACCCTTTATTACACAGTTGACATGGAAATAAAAAAACATTCACTCGCAAACTATCGGTGAGTACGATGTACTTTTGTGTGTGGTTGTGTGAAGTGAATGATTGAGTCTAACACGTTTGCGTTTGGGGTAAAGATCGAGTTACAACGATGATTGCATCGGACGATCGCAAGACAAGGTCTCAGCTAGAGCAGTTCCTGTTTTGGCAGAGAGCGAGTCGGTGTGCGATGAAAAATGCATCTGAGTAGCTAACAGTCGATTTCCCCGGTCTGTCATCTCCCAAATGCGTAATAAAAATATTTTTTATTATGCAAATAGTATTCGACATTTACATACGGCTCCCTAGGCTGTACGAACCTCGAATACATCAACACAGTAAAGATCACATGTCAGCTCAGGGTAGTTCAGACCGTAACTGCTCAAACTGACAATGCCAACCGACAAACATGGAAACGTGAGATCCGCCTTGTGGGACCCGTCGCCTCAGTATTAATATAATTAAGTGGTAATTTTATAAGTGTTACGCTGACAAAAAATACATTTATATATTAAAATAACAAAAAATGCAACATTTTTTGAATTTTTTTTCTAAAATCCAATATGGCCGCCACTATAACGTGACCTTCCAGATGAGTCACTTGACTTTTGTTTCATTTTTATGATGCTCTGTCATATTGCAATACTCACTGAAAAAATTGTCCCGAATACTCGTATAATTACAAAGATACAGCTCATGCATGTAAATCAATATTTATAAGGCCATATATCCATAGAAAACTACGCACAGGAATGCACGTATAAAAATTAATTACGCAGTGAAAGTGTTAAAGGAAAAATGGCATAAAACAGTCATTAAAAAATTAAGTGACAATATTTAAAATTTTCTAACCCTAACCCTAACCCTAACCAGTCTTTGCCATGGTTATGATCATGACGACAATGCTCATACCTATCTCGGGTAAGTTAGGCATTTAGTCGTCACCACTCTCCATGACAGCTAACATCTATGCAAGTTAGGCATTTAGCTTTGACATATCCATAAAAGGCGACAGTAACTTTATCTAGGTAAGTTAGGCATTAATCCTCACCATAGACCGGAAGATCAGTCGAAGAGAGGAGCGCAGGGAGCGTCTTCTAAATTTTCTAAATATTGGACAAGGATTTAATTATTCTAAGATAGAGACCTAGAGGTCGAGAAAAGTATCTAATCTAATCTATAATCAATGTGAACAACAAATGGGATTCAACTGTTAATCTCTTTCACAGTCCCCTCGACCGCTTCTTTCTCTCGGATCTTTTTCCATACGCCCTCAACGGACTTCCAAGTGATCGTGCTTCAAGGAATTGAGATTTGATGTCACACATTCAAAAGTTCAAACGAAGCTTGACAACGCCGTGGATTTTAGAGGTCATTTCTAAATATTGAACGACAATTAAATTATTCAAAGACAGAACCCTACTGTCGTTAAATTCTATCTGTCACCACATACCTAACTAACCAACATCTACATAGTTCTTATCTACTAAACTGTCCTATACCCTAACAAAAAGGCTAACTCTAACCCCAACCCTAACCATAACCACTGTCTTGTATAAATCGCTCAATCACAGTACCCTAGTATAAATCACTCAATAAAGGGTTGAATTGTACAAAAACTGTACAAAAAATCTGTCTTGTACAAATCACCTCAAATGTAGTTTATGTTGTACAATTCAACTAATTGGAGTTAGATTTGTAGAAATCGCTCAATTAGAGTGCTTCTTCTACAAATCGCTAAATTGGAGTTTTTCCTGCAAAAATCACTCAGTTGGAGTAAGTCTTGTACAAATCACTCAATTACGGTTTGTCTTGTAAAAAGTGCTGAATTTGAGTTAGTCTTGCATAAATCACTCAATTGGAGTTTGTCTTGTACAAATCGCACAATTTGAGTTTTTCTTGCACAAATCACTCAATTAGACTTTGTCTTTTACAAATTGCTCAATTGGAGTTTTTATGCACAAACCACTCAAATTTAGTTTATGTTGTTCAATTCAACGAATTGGAGTTAGATTTGTAAAAAAAGCTCAATTAGAGTGTGCCTTGTACAATTTACTCAATTTGGGTTTGTCTTGTAAAAATTGTTGAATTTGAGTTAGTCTTGCATAAATCACACAATTAGAGTTTGTCTTGTACAAATCGCTCAATTGGAGTTTTTTCCACAAATCACTCAATTACAGTTTGTTTTGTACAAATCGCTCGATCAGCTTTTGTTTTGATACAAACCACTCGATTAGATTCTATTTTTAACAAATCACTGAAAAGGGGTTTCTGTTGTACAAATAACTCAATCGGAGTGTCTCTTCCAAAAGTAACTCAATTGGAATTTATCTTGTAAAAATTGATGAACTTAAGTTGGTCTAGCATAAATCACTCAAATTTTATCTTATCAAGAGTTTATCTTTAAGAAATTGCTCAATTGGAGTTTTTATGCACAAATCACTCAATTAGAGAAAGTCTTGTACAAATCACTCAATGAGGGTTTGTCTTGTAAAAATTGCTGGATTTGAGTTAGTCTTGCATAAATCACTCAATTGGAGTTAGTCTTGTACGAATATATCAATTTGGAGTTTTTCATGCACAAATCACTCAATTGGAGTTTGTCTTGTACAAATCGCACAATTGGAGTTTTTCTTGCAAAAATCACTCAATTAGAGTTTGTCTTGTACAAATCGCTCAATCGGAGTTTTTCTTGCACAAACCACTCAAATTTAGTTTATGTTGTTCAATTCGACTAATTGGAGTTAGATTTGTAGAAAACGCTCAATTAGAGTGTGCCTTGTACAAATCACTCAATTTGGGTTTGTCTTGTAAAAATTGCATAATTTGAGTTAGTCTTGCATAAATCACTCAATTGGAGTTAGTCTTGTACGAATCTATCAATTTGGAGTTTTTCCTGCACAAATCACTCAATTGGAGTTTGTCTTGTACAAATCGCTCAATCAGCTTTTGTTTTGATACAAACCACTGACTTAGATTTATGTTTAGTATCAATCACTCAAAAGCAGTTTCTGTTGTACAATTGGAGTTTTTCTTGCAAAAATCACTCAATTAGAGTTTGTCTTGTACAAATCGCTTTGTCTGTACAAACACTCAATTAGATTATGTTTTGAATCAATCACTCAAAAGCAGTTTCTGTTGTACAAATAATTCAATCGGATGTCTCTTGCAAAAATCACTCAATTGGAGTTTGCCTTGTAAAAATTGTTGAATTTGAGTTAGTCTTGCATAAATCACTCAATTGGAGTTTGTCTTGTACAAATGGCTCAATTGGAGTTTTTCACGCACAAATCACTCAATTAGAGTTTGTCTTGTAAAAATTACTGAATTTAGGTTATTCTTGCGTAAATCACTCAATTAGAGTTTGTCTTGTACAATTCACTCAAATTTAGTATATGTTGTACAATTCAACTAATTGGAGTTAGATTTGTAGAAATCGCTCAATTAGAGTGTGCCTTGTACAAATCACTCAATTGGAGTTTGTCCTGCAAAAATCACTCAGTTGGAGTTAGTCTTGTACAAATCACTCAATTAGACTTTGCTTTGTAAAATTTGTTGAATTTGAGTTACTCTTGTGTAAATCACTCAAATGGAGTTTTTCTTGTACAAATCGCTAAATCGGAGATTTTAGAGCACAAATCACTGAATTGGAGTTAGTCTTGAACAAATCACGCAATTAGAGTTTGTTTGCAATTTGTTGTCCTTTTGAATGATTTGTACAAAACAGAATCTAATTGAGTGGTTTGTATCAAAACATAAGCTGATTGAACGACTTGTACATAACAAAATCTAATTGAGTGATTTTTGCAAGGAAAACTCCAATTGAGCGACTTGTACTAGACAAACTCTAATTGAGTGATTTGTGCAAGAAAAAAAACTCCAGTTGAGCGATTTGTACAAGACAAACTCCAATTGAGTGATTTATGCAAGAGACACTCCGATTGCGTTATTTGTACAACAGAAACTCCTATTGAGTGATTTGTAAAAAACAGAATCTAATTGAGTGGTTTGTATCAAAACAAAAGCTGATTGAGCGACTTGTACAAAACAAACTCGAATTCAGTGGTTTGTGCAAGAAAAACTCCAATTGAGCGATTTGTACAATACAAGCCTTTATTGAGTTGGAACTGTGATTGAGCGACTTGTACAAGACAGCGGTACGGGTTAGGGTTAGGGTTAAGGTTAGCCTTTTTGTTAGGGTTAGGACAGTTGGGTAGATAGGAACTATGTAGATGTTGGTTAGTTAGGTAGGTGTTGACCGACTGAATTTAACGACAGTAATATGTTTTACTAGAGTTCTGTCTTTGAATGATTTAATTGTCGTTCAATATTTAGAAATGACCTCTAAAATCCACGGCGTTGTCAAGCTTCGTTTGAACTTTTGAATGTTTGATATGCCACTCTCAATTCCTTGAAGCACGATCACTTGGAAGTCCGTTGAGGGCGTATGGGAAAAGATCCGAGAAAGAAGCGATCGAGGGGACTGTGAAAGAGATTAACAGTTGAATCCCATTTGTTGTCCACATTGATTATAGATTAGATTAGATACTTTTCTCGACCTCTAGGTCTCTATCTTATAACAATTAAATCCTTGTCCAATATTTAGAAAATTTAGAAGACGCTCCCTGCGCTCCTCTCTTCGACTGATCTTCCAGTCTATGGTGAGGATTAATGCCTAACTTACCTAGATAAAGTTACTGTCGCTTTTTATGGATATGTCGAAGCTTAATGCCTAACTGGCATAGATATTAGCTGTCATGGAGAGTGGTGACGACTAAATGCCTAACTTACCCGAGATAGGTATGAGCATTGTCGTCATGATCATAAGCATGGCGAAGACTGGTTAGGGTTAGGGGTAGGGGTAGGGTTAGAAAATTTTAAATATTGGAACTTGTAGTCACTTGTATTCCATTTTTCCTTTAATTGAAGCAAATATTTGACTTTGGAAACAAAAACACGACAGTCTTTCAGATGACTGTGTGCAAAATCGGCTTTGTTGCTATATGTTCTGTTGTGGTTTTATTTGAGTAATCCGTTTACTCTGTTGTTAAATTTGTGTTGCATCCACAGATCGCCCAGTTGTCGCTGACATTCTCTTCTTTATAAATCACCAGTGCCAAGAACTGCTGTTCCCCCAAAACCCTCTTAGTAATAGTTCTGTTTTTCATTATTACGGTTTCGAGACTCTCGGAACCCTCTTGTAATCATTGTTTATTATTATTAGGGTTTCGACACCATGGGTGCGAGACCCTCTCTTCCTGCAACTCATTTATCATACGCACATCTAATTCTGACCCAGGTAAGAGAGCTAGAGGTCTGATTTTTGGTATATATGGACAACTTTGTAATACACTTTTTTTGACAAAATGTCTTGTGACCTCGATGACCTTTGACCTTCAAAATACGTATATGTCCACAACTAAGTAACCGCAAGTGCTACACCCTTCATATTTGCTATGATGGAGACCTTATGACACCGCATTGTGTACCTCATTACTTATGCACATATCTAATTCTGAGCCAATTAATAGAGCTAGAGGTCTGATTTTTGGTATATAGGGACAACCTAGCAATACACTTTTTTTGACAAAATGTCATGTGACCTCGATAACCTTGAATATACGTATATGTCTATAACTAAGTAACCAAAAGTGCTACAACCTTCATATTTGGTATGATGGGAGACCTTATGAAACCACATCCTGTATATCATTAATTATGTGCATATCTAATTCTGAGCCAGCCAATAGAGCTAGAGGTCTGATTTTTGGTATATAGGGATAACCTAGCAATACAATTTTTTGACGAAATGTCATGTGACCTCGATGACCTTTGACCTTTGTTATGTAGGTCATTTACCCCACACTCATCATGACCTGAGTTCAATTAGTCTAGAACATTCTCAAGGTCACTGCCCTTGATGACCTCAACAACCTTGAATTCAATTAGTCATGTTTGGAATGTTCTGGAAAGTTGATTAGTTGTGTAAGGGAGATAATTTTAGAACAGTAATTAGCATGTCAATAAAAGTTCTAGATTGTTCTTATATGCCTTTATAAAAGGGACGTGCTCAGCTTCCAGTCAGACTTTTGGGATCGTGTCTCTTGTGTGTTACTAAACTCCAGCAGTAGTCATTCTCAAGACTTTTCAAGACCTTCACTGTCAACGCTGGATTTATACTGGGACTTTGTGCAGCTTCAAGCCTGCAAGCCAAAGGACTGTTCATTCATCCGACTGACTGTTACAACTCTGAGACTGGAGCTTTGCCGTCCCAGCTGAGATAAGTAGTCTGTACACTTTTAAAGCTTGTACTCTATCCCTGACTTAGCAATTAGTTTTATTTTTGTAATAAATTTTGTTTAAACGTTAACTGCTGAGTTCACCCTTTTGTTCGTTTTTCTGCACGTAACAAATTGGGGGCTCGTCCGGGAGACGAATATTTTGAGCCGTTTGACAACATTTGACAGCCTTTTCAAAACTACTGTATACTGTGAACTCAGCGAAATTCAATCATGGCGGAATTCAAGCCAGACGAATTTATGGATGACCTTGATCAGGACACATTTAATTCCCTCAGAAAAGACAACCTCATAGCACTGGCAAATTTCCTTAAAGTAGATGTCAAAAGATCTATGCGCAAGCGAGAAATTCAGTTCAAGATTGCAAAACATTTAGTTAATTCTGGCCATTTTGAGGAGTCTGCCTTAAAAGATTATGAGCCTGAGTCTTCCTTCGAACTCAAAAAATTAGAGTTAGAAATACAGGCAGATTTGGAGCTTAAAAGTTAGAATGGAAGAAAGACAGAAAGAAAAAGAATTACAAATGAAAGAAAAAATTGCAAATGAAGAAAGAGAAAGGCAGGAAAATTAAATGAAAGACAAAGAATTACAAATGGAAGAAAGACAGAGAGAAAAGGAGAGAGAATTGGAAGAACATCGACTACAGTTAGAAATGAGACGTTTAGAGCTTGGACAGTCAGGAAAATTCTTCCCTTCAGACAAGTTTGACATCACTAAGCATTTCAGGTTAGTTCCCCCTTTCCAAGAAAAGGATGTTGATAAATATTTCCTCCATTTTGAGAAAATTGCTCAGAGTCTGAATTGGCCTAAGGAGTCCTGGTCTATGCTTTTGCAGAGTGCTTTGGTGGGTAAAGCCAGAGAAATTTACATTCAGTTGTCAGTAGAGCAGGCTTCAGATTATGATTCTGTGAAGGAATTAATTCTCAAGGGCTATGAGTTGGTGCCTGAAGCTTACCGTCAGAAATTTAGGGATTGTGAGAAGGTGAAGGATCAAACTTATGTTGAATTTGCTCGAACAAAAGAACAACTGTTTGATCGTTGGTGTTCTTCGGAAAAGGTCAGTCAGAATTATGACAAATTACGACAGCTTGTTTTGATTGAGGAATTTAAAAGGTGCATCCGGAGTGACATCAAGACGTTTATCAATGAACAAAAGGCAGATACATTAGAGGTTGCTGCACGTTTGGCCGATGATTATTCATTGACCCACAAATCTTCATTTCTCAGCAAACCATCCCAGTCCTTTTCATACAGAAACAATGCAGGTAAATTTAACTCCTCCTTTTCATCCAAGAATTTTTAAAGGAGAGTAGAAATCAAATGACAACAGTTCACAAATTCAAGTAACACTTCCACATCATCAGATCCCAAGTCTCAATCTCCTTCTGACAAACAGTTTGGTACACTTTCTTGTAATTATTGTAAGAAAGACGGCCATTTAATGTCAGAGTGTTTCAAATTGAAAAGAAAACGTGAAGGTCAAAGTGGTCAAAGTGGATCTAAGCCAACCGGCTTTATTTCTTCATCAACTCAATTAGAGTCTAATAATGTGTGCAACACATTTCTGAGGTTAAACCCCTCTTATCCCCAATTAATGAGGTCAAGGTCAATTCTTCTCAAGATAGCATTATGGGTATTTTCGAACCATTTATTCATGATGGTTTTATATCACTTTCTAGTGATTTTTCTTCCGCTACCCCTGTCAAAATTTAAGAGATACCGGGGCTTCCCAGTCTCTTTTGTTGGCAGATACCCTGCCGTTTTCTGAAAAGTCATTTTCAGGTTCTAAAGTTCTTATTAAGGGGGTAGATTGTAATGACTACATTCCTGTTCCTCTCCATAATGTCTATTTGTCTTCGGACTTTGTTTCTGGACCTGTGACTTTAGGTATTAGGCCTTTTTTGCCTTTCGAAGGGATTCACCTTCTTCTTGGAAACGACCTTGCTGGGGACAAGGTCATTACTAATCCACTTGTGACTGATAATCCTAGTTTAAATCAGGATCCAGAGCCAATTGAACAAGAGATACCCGATTTATTTCCTTCATGTGCTATTACTCGAGCCATGTCAAAGAAAACTTCCGAGAATCAAAATACTCTCAAAAATAATGTCACAGATGTTGACTTAAATGACACCTTTCTCAGTCAGGTGTTTGACACGGATCATTCCGTTATCCCTCGTGGATTTGAAACTTCCAGTAAAACTTCTGCTGACCAAAGTCAGACATTTTCTAGATCAAATCTCATTGCAGAACAACACAAAGACCCAGATATTTTGTCTTTGTTTGACAGGTAGATGATGAAGGTAAAACTTCAGATAGCTCTGTTTCCTATTATACAAAATCTGGTATTCTCATGCGTAAATGGAGACCTCCAGACGTTTTGGTTGATGACGATTGGGCTATAAAACATCAAATTGTGGTTCCAAAGCCCTACCGTGCTGAAATATTGCGCCTGGCCCATGAAACGCCCTGGGCTGGTCATTTGGGAGTAAGGAAAACTTATCATAAAATTCTCAGTCACTTTTATTGGCCTAATCTCAGGCAGGATGTAGCACATTTCTGTAAAACTTGTCACACATGTCAAATGGTAGGAAAGCCAATCAGACCATTCCAAAGGCCCCTTTACAGCCAATTCCTGCATTTCAAGAACCATTTAGTAGGATACTAATAGACTGTGTTGGGCCCTACCAAAAACAAGATCAGGAAATGAGTACATGTTGACAATTATGTGTACATCAACTCGGTTCCCAGAAGCCATACCACTGAGAAATATAAAGACAAAGACTATAGTGAGAGCTTTAGTCAAATTTTTCACTTTATTTGGCCTCCCTAAATGTGTCCAGTCCGATCAAGGCTCCAACTTTATGTCTGGTATTTTTCAACAAGTAATGGATCAGCTAGGCATTAAACAGTATAGGTCATCCGCCTATCATCCAGAAAGTCAGGGTGCTCTTGAGCGATTTCATCAAACTTTGAAAAACATGATTAGGACCTACTGTTTTGACACAGAGAAGCAGTGGGATGAAGGAATTCATTTTCTGCTCTTTGCTGTTAGAGAGTCAATTCAAGAGTCTCTTGGCTTTAGCCCATTTGAGCTTGTATTTGGACATACAGTCCGTGGCCCACTTAAGCTCGTTAAAGAGAAATTCCTATCAGACGATGATGATTGTCTGAATATTTTGCAATATGTGTCAGATTTTCGTACAAAACTCTCTAAAGCATGTGAATTAGCCAGAGAAAATCTTGAGTCATCTCAGCAGTCAATGAAACCAAATATGATAAAAGCACCTCAAAACGGAAGTTTGAACCAGGTCAAAAAGTTCTTGTTCTACTTCCAATTCCTGGCAAACCACTCCATGCTCGTTACTTTGGGCCATACCTAATTGATAAGAAATTGAGTGATTTAAATTACATCATAATAACACCTGACAGGCGAAAACAAAAACAGCTATGTCACATAAATATGCTTAAGCCATATTTGGATAGGGATAATCCTACTATAACTCAGCCTGTCAGTACAGTCAGTTCTGGCCATTATGAAGATAGTGATACTGAAACTGACTTGAGTGAAAATACTCTAAACTCAAAGCTGGGCTCGGTCAAGCTTCAGAACTCAGAAATCCTGGAGAAGCTGGAGTCTACAAAGTTGGCACACCTCCAGCCAGAACAACAACAACAGGTGAAAGAACTGCTCCATGAATATAAACACCTGTTTCAAGATGTTCCAACGAGGACAAACGTCATCTATCACGACGTTGATGTTGGGGACAGTAAGCCTGTAAAAACAACATCCATACAGACTGAATCCAACAAAAGCGAAATATCTCCAGGAAGAAGTCAAATACCTGCTGGACAATGACTTTATTGAACCAGTAAAAGTAACTGGAGTTCGCCGTGCATACTTGTTCCCAAATCAGATCACAGTTATCGTATGTGCACGGACTTTAGGAAGGTCAACACTTTAACAAAGACAGACACTTTCCCAATCCCGAGGATTGATGACTGCATCGACCGAGTGGGAAAAGCCAAGTATGTGACGAAATTTGACCTACTGAAGGGATTTTGGCAAGTCCCTCTGACGGATCGTGCTCGTGAAATATCCGCCTTTGTTACACCAGACGGATTGTTCCAGTACAAGGTGATGCCATTCGGAATGAAGAACTCTCCGGCAACGTTCCAACGGATAATCAACGACGTCATATCCGGGCTAGACGGATGTGCAGCTTACGTTGACGATGTCGTCCTGTATAGTGACACCTGGAGGAACACATCAAGCTCATGCGGAAGTTCTTTGAGAGACTGAGCAAAGCAATGTTGACTGTCAACCTTGCCAAATCTGAGTTTGGTTGGGCAAGGGTAACTTACCTCGGACATACTGTAGGACAGGGTGAGGTAAAACCTGTTGATGCCAAAATCAGTGCCATTTCAAGTTTTCCCATACCAAACTGCAAACGACAACTGATGCGTTTCTCGGTATGGCTGGTTACTACAGAAATTCTGTCCAAATTTCTCCACAATTACTGAGCCTTTGACTAACTTACTTAAAAAGAAAGTAAAGTTTGTTTGGTCAGAGCAATGCCAACAGGCATTTGATACACTTAAAGCCATACTGCAAAGTGCTCCAGTGTTGTCTGCACCAGATTTCACTTTGCCATTCAAATTAGCTGTGGATGCTAGTGATACGGCTGCTGGTGCTGTTTTATTGCAAGAGGATAGTCATGGTGTAGATCATCCTGTTTGCTATTTTTCACGCAAATTAACAAATCCCAGAGAAACTACTCTACAATTGAAAAAGAGTGTTTATCTTTGATATTAGCTTTACAGCATTTTGAAGTTTATGTTACTTCTTCAAATCAGCCAATAGTGGTTTATATTGACCACAACCCTCTTGTATTTCTACAGAAATTTAAGGCAAAAATCAGAGATTGCTTAGATGGAGTTAATGTTACAGGAGTTTAATCTTGATATTAGACATATCAAAGGCAGAGACAATTTAATTGCAGACTGTCTCTCTCGTATTTAGAGTTTATTGTTGTTCACTTTCAAGAAATTTTACTTTAGAGTAAAAAATTTGAGTACTTAAATCTTTTTCAAGATTACATTTGTAAAAGAAAGATTTTTCTTTGAAAAATTTTCTTTTTTTGAAGAGGGGGTGTGTTATGTAGGTCATTTACCCCACACTCATCATGACCTGAGTTCAATTAGTCTAGAACATTCTCAAGGTCACTGCCCTTGATGACCTAACAACCTTGAATTCAATTAGTCATGTTTGGAATGTTCTGGAAAGTTGATTAGTTGTGTAAGGGAGATAATTTTAGAACAGTAATTAGCATGTCAATAAAAGTTCTAGATTGTTCTTATATGCCTTTATAAAAGGGACGTGCTCAGCTTCCAGTCAGACTTTTGGGATCGTGTCTCTTGTGTGTTACTAAACTCCAGCAGTAGTCATTCTCAAGACTTTTCAAGACCTTCACTGTCAACGCTGGATTTATACTGTGGACTTTGTGCAGCTTCAAGCCTGCAAGCCAAAGGACTGTTCATTCATCCGACTGACTGTTACAACTCTGAGACTGGAGCTTTGCCGTCCCAGCTGAGATAAGTAGTCTGTACACTTTTAAAGCTTGTACTCTATCCCTGACTTAGCAATTAGTTTTATTTTTGTAATAAATTTTGTTTAAACGTTAACTGCTGAGTTCACCCTTTTGTTCGTTTTCTCTGCACGTAACACCTTAAATATTAGTAAGTATCCATAACTAAGTAACCACAAGTGCTAAATCCTTCATATTTGGTATGATGGGAGATCTTAAGACACAACTTCCTGTACCTCATTAATTATGTGCATATCTAATTCTGAGCCAGCTAATAGACCTAGAGGTGTGATTTTTTGTATATATTGATACCTAGCAATACAATTTTTGACAGAATGTCATGTGACCTCGATGACCTTTGACCTTAAATATGAGTATATGTCCATAACTAAGTAACCATAAGTGCTACACCCTTCATATTTGGTATGATGGGAGACCTTATGACACCGCATCGTGTACCTCATTAATTATGCGCATATCTAATTCTGATTTTTGGTATATAGGGACAACTTAGCAATACACTTTTTTTGAAAAAATGTCATGTGACATCGATGACCTTTGACCTTGAATATACGTATATGTCCATAACTAAGTAACCACAAGTGCTACACCCTTCATATTTGGTATGATGGGAGACCTTATGAAACCACATCCTGTATATCATTAATTATGCGCATATCTAATTCTGAGCCAACCAATAGAACTAGAGGTCTGATTTTTGGTATATAGTCCAGGGTCAATTGTCACTCCGTGTGTTTTGAGTGAAGATTTTTGCCAACTTAGCTCGTTGATTTACTTAATGGCCAAGATTTTCAAAAAACATTGTTGGCATTTTTTCTGACAACTGTGAAGGTCATTTCAAGGTCATTTTCTTAAAGTTACCAAAAATCATTTATTCTTAGCTATAAAAAGATTTTTATGTCCAGTTTGCAACAAAATTATTTTTGGAAACATGCATTTTGTTATGGATTATTCCTTACAATCATTGAAACTTAAGTTTGTTGAAAAAAAAAGGCTATTGCATTAAGAATATATAGAACTACTTTACCAAAGGTCAATTAAAGGTCAGTATGAAATTCATAATTTTACTATATTTTAAACATCACATTGATTTTCCATATCTTAAACATCACATTGATTATCTTGTATACAATTTCAGATTCATAAAACTTATACAACAGTCTCAGGAAATCAGATGTCTAAGGGACCGGTCAGATTCTTTGGCGTTCGTTGGTAGTGGATTCAGGGGGTCACCCTGTTTTTGAAATGCCAAATAGGGAGTCGACACGGGGTCATACTTGCCTAAATTGCATCTTGCGAGCAATAAATTTCATCATTGAGTTGCATTTTCCGAGTGCGTTTCAGGCACGTAACTTTGATAATAATAAGACATGTTTTTGATAGCTCCCCCCACAAGTGCGAAACTTAAATATATCAGACAATATATATCAGAGATATATGTTTAAAGATTTTCAGCGTGCCATTTGGGTGCGTTACTTTAAAATATCAAACATATTTTTCAGCACGCCCTTCATCCGCATGACTTTCATATATCACATATCAGAGATATCTGGATGTTTAATATTTTTCGGCGCGCCCTTAGGGTGCAGTATTTTAATATATCAGAGATATATGTCAGAAATATCTTGGTGTCTGTAATTAAAAGTCAGTTTTGCAATGTGTACTAATCATTATGAAATCTGCAGTTCATATGAATAACATGACAACTTCCTGATACTTTTCTGTTTCCTCTATTCAGTTATAGAAAGCAACATGCACTAAAATTTCACAAATTTTACATTTGTCTTATAACAATTCTGGAGACCTGGTTATGCATAAAAGTGTGGAATATATTCACAGCTCATTCAAAATACTGTATTCAAACTTTAGAATTGACTTTTAAGGTCCTATCTTACAACTAACATGACAACTACCTTTTATTTTACCTTTGTCGTGCACAGGGGGTCACCCTGTTTTCAAAAGTTGGAATAGGGAGGTCAGCCACTTTTTGACACCGGCAAAAATAATCCACCGCCCCAGGCCGAAGACACTGACCGGTCCCTAACATTCCTGTCAAGGGTCAATGACTTTTAATGCCATAACTCTAATCTGAAGAAAGGTTAGCTATAAAAGTAATGCGATCACACAATTCCATGTTCCCTATGTATTGCCAAATATTAGTCATGTACTTCTCCCAGGTTTAACACCGCTCCTTCAGGGAAAGAATTTTCCAACAAGGAAAAAATTCGATGTCTGCAGCATGGTAGGATTGTCATTACCTACATTTGCAGATGCACTCTCACATAATGGGTGTAAGTCTGCATTTGTGTTTAAATTTCGCAACACATTTTCAACGTTTTTGGTCCAACATCTTTTGTGATATTTAATATCAATGGCTCTAGCATCATTTGGATCTATTGCACCTCTGAGTCTGACTTTTAACAAGTTTGAATTCCCTTGGTTTACTGCTCTATGTAGTTTTCCCCAGCATTGAATGGAGAGGTCCCCCCAAAAAACTATATTGTTGACAGAAATAACACATGCTTTTGTCGTATGTACTAGCTGATGGTCTAGTGAAAGGAACTTTAGGTTCAGATGAACCAGCACTTTCCATGGTAGATGAGGCTTGAAGTTGCTTTACCTAATAATACAGAGCTATAACCTTGCTTTAATGCTTTTTCCATAGTGTAATTTTACTCTCTTGAGTCGACCTCTGTGGCAAGTATTTGCATAGTATTTCCTATGCCAGCTAGCACCATAATCTCGAAGGGAAAGGAGAATCATCATCACTGAGTCTTGAACTTATTTTTGGAAAGACACTATCACCAAATTCACCTCTCTGATGAACAAACTCGGGCGCTGTGTCATATGCATTTGGGTTTTACACAAGCTCACCACTTGCTTCCTGACGTATCAGGCATAAAGAGAACGTTCTGGAACAGACTTTAAGTCTGCAGTCTGTTTCAGAACGCCCTCTCCATACTGAAAATTTTGACAAAGTTACTTGCATGCAATGTCAGTTATGTGAAATATTTATATGTGAAACGCAACCACTAAATGTTGACTTTTCCATGACAATAAAATATTTAGTATAGAGCCTTTGGATAACGGTTTCTGAGAAACTACTAACACCGTATGTGACTTATCTCATCATCTTTAACCCTAAATAATCATCAGTGATCCAAATGATCACTGATGGCATCGGTGACATGGGCCTTAGTGACCACTACCTATCTGACTTACAGATTGATATATGGCGGGTGCCACATGTGGGGCAGGATGCGCTTACTATTTTCGAAACACCTGACATCACTTCTTGGTCTTTTGGCCAGAGGTCCATATATCTTTCTTTCATGAATTTGACTTTGTTTGTGTACCGTCTATTTACTGTCTGTTCTGTGCTGTTTTGTGTCTATGTTACAACTATTGTCTTACAAATTTTGACCTAGTGTTATTGGATTATGGATTGGTATGATTGCGATTATTCTACGGACTCCCTGTGTCTCAATAAAGGATCAATCATTGTTAATGAATCTTTTTCATACTCGGCATCGATGGTTTGATAATGGGTGTCTTGGTTAGTACAACATTGTGTGTACTGCAGTTGAATTTCAAAAGACACAGGTAATAGCATATATTTCTCAGCGTGGCTGCGCAGAGGCTTAGTTTTGATGAATGGCTTCTACATGTAGCCTATGTTTAGCAACGAGTCTCTAATCCCTGCTATTGTTACTAAGGAAACATCCAAATCGTTTTACATGACTTGGAGAGAAATGCGAGGAAAAGGGATGACTTACTCTTACTAAAAGTAAAGAATACACTGCTAGCTGCACAGTAATCCAGTCTACACTCATTCAATTCTTCACAGAGGTCTAGATTTTACAACCTTGCAGAGCTGGTAATACTGCAGACGGCTTACGGTAATTACGTTGAAATGCACGGAAATTGATAAAATAATGTCTATGATATAGTTGTCGAGCACAGTGTATATCAGAAACTGATCTGTGTCATTATTTTTAACACAGTGCATAAGAAACGTGTAAAACTGCAACACAAGCAAATCCTTGTAACACTATATAAATCCATATAAAACGGTAAAATAACAGATCCAATAATGCCTCAAACAAGGATTTTTAAATCTCTTATGAGCTGTTAAGTTCCCTTACACCAATGAAGGTATTATAAAGTAGTTTGGTCAATGATTATAGCCAATTTGTATGAACTACAATGCTTAATCAATAGAATTTGCTGAGCAATGAATGACCTTGAATTTGACCTTGACAAAGTGGAAAGAAAAAATGCCAACAATATTTTTTGGACTGTAAAGGTATTAAGGAACAAAATGATATATGTTGACAAGAGTCTTCACGAAATGCACACGGAAGCCAAAATCACGACAAATGACCCTGGACTAATATAGGCATAACTTAGCGATATAATTTTTTTGACAAAATGTCATGTGACCTCGATGACCTTGAAAATAACTAAGTAACCACAAGTGCTACACCCTTCATATTTGGTATGATGGGAGACCTTATGACAAAACACAATGTACCTCATCAATTATGTGCATATCTAATTCTGAGAGAGCCAATAGAGCTAGAGGTCTGATTTTTGGTATATAGGGATAACTTAGTGTAACAATTTTTTTGACAAAATGTCATGTGACCTCGATGACGTTTGACCTTAAATAAGAGTATATGTATATAACTAAGTAACCACAAGTGCTGCACCCTTCATATTTGGTATGATGGGAGACCTTAAGATACAACATCCTGTACCTCATTAATTATGTGCATATCTAATTCTGAGCCAGCCAATAGAGCTCGAGGTCTGATTTTGGTATATAGGGATAACTTAGTGTACCTTGTTAATTATGCGCACATCTAATTCTGAGCCAGCTAATAAAGCTAGAGGTCTGTTTTTTTGTATATAGGGACAACTTAGCAATACACTTTGTTTTGACGAAATGTCATGTGACCTAGATGACCTTTGACCTTGAATATACGTATATGTCCATAACTAAGTAACCACAAGTGCTACACCTTCATATTTGGTATGATGGGAGACCTTATGACACCAAATCCTGTACCTCATTAATTATGCGCATATCTAATTCTGAGCCAGCTAATAGAGCTAGAGGTCTGGTTTTTGGTATATAGGGACAACTTAGCAATACACTTTTTTTGACGAAATGTCATGTGACCTCGATGACCATGAATATACGTATATGTCCTCAACTAAGTAACCACAAGTGCTACACCCTTCATATTTGGTATGATGGAAGACCTTTTGACACCACATCCTGTAACCATTAATTATGCGCATATCTAATTCTGAGCCAGCTAATAGAGCTAGAGGTCTGATTTGTGGTATATGGGGACAACTTAGCAATACAATTTTTTTGACAAAATGTTATGTGAAATCGATGACCTTCAAAATACGTATATGTCCATAACTAAGTAACCAGAAGTGCTACACCCTTCATATTTGGTATGATGGGAGACCTTAAGACACAACATCCTGTACCTCATTAATTATGCGCATATCTAATTTTGAGCCAATAATAGAGCTAGAGGTCTGATATTTGGTATATAGGCTTAATTTAGCGTAACAATTTTTTTGACAAAATGTCATGTAACCTCGATGACCTTTGACCTCAAAAATAAGTTTTTATCAATATATCAGTAACCAAAAGAGATGTATTGTTTATACTTGGTAGGATAGAGACAATATGATGCCATATTCTGAACCTTATCAATTATGCACCTAATTATTTGCTTTACAATACAGGTTAATATATCATTCTTTATAATGTTATATATTGTAACCATTTGCTCATTTTCTCGAAACCCTTCATCGCTGCTTTGCAGCTATATTTATTATTCTTTTTCTTCTTCCGTCCTCTACATGCAACTGCCATGCGAACACTGTTGTACCTAGAGACTTCAAATTTGGCACATAGGTAAAACTCCTCACAAGTAATTTTTTGATTGTTTACCATGACAATTGGTCAGGTGACCTTGCAGCCATATTGAAAATAAACTTTCAAATAAACTTTCATTTGCATAAAAATTTAATGAAATTCTTTCAACAACTTTTGTAGACCATAGGCCTAGGCTCCTTCATGCCAAATATCAAGGCCATATTCACTGCCAATTTTGAAAAAAAGATTTTTAAAGTATTAGGGTGCATTCGTTTTTTATGGGGAGGGGGGGGCTGGTGGAATTTGAGCGACAAATGAAACGTGAAAAGCGACCCCTCCCCTCCAAAGCAAATTTCTAAAATTTGACCCCCCCTATATTCATCAATTGTAAAATGTGACCCCCTTCCATGAAAAAAAAATTCATTAGATTTGATTCATCAACCCTTCGCACCCTGTGGAGCCGGGCTGAAAAAGTTTCCTCACATACTAGAGAATCAACATTTTTGGTGAAATGCCAAAATCAAATTTTTTGCACACACATGAACTTGTAATCACTCTAGTCTAATCAAGTACACTAATATCAATAATCAAGAGTACATAAATACACAGATTTACCTAGTTTTATATTGCAAAAAATTATTCATAAATTTACTCATAGACAAGATAGTGTATCAACATTTCGGTGACATTCCAAAATCAAATTTCTTGCACAAACATCCACTTGTAACCACCCTAGTCTATTCAAGTACATTAATATCAATAATCAAGCGTACATAAACACACAGATTTAACTAGTTTTGTGATGGAAAAACATTATTCATAGTTTCCTCTGACAAGATAGTGAATTAACAATTGGGTGAAATTCCAAATCAAATTTCTTGCTCACACATGCACTGGTAACTACCCTAGTCTGATCAAGTACATTGATATCAATAATCAAGAGTCTATAAATACACAGATTTAGCTAGTTTTGTATTTAAAAGAAATTATTCATAGCTTCTCATAGATTATGTATGGAAGACTTGTGTATTTTCTATTTTGCCTGGGAGTTCTTGTGTGTTATCACTGTATACCTAGGGAGTCCAAGACGGGAACTTTCCAGAGAGTGTTTTACGTTGCATGCTGCACTGGCACTGGAAGGTTTGAGTGTCAGCGTGTGCTTTTTAAGTCAGATATTTCTCTATTTTGAGTTTTACTCAAGTCGGCAGATATGTAAAGAAACCGGTGAGTGGCAGAGATCAAACTTTATGCGGATCGGACTTTTTATTCAAACCCTACGCCATCCTCTACTTTAGTCGATCGAACGAACATTGCTCACACAAGTGAAAGCCGTGCCGTATATTTGCAATACGCACTGCACGCTGAGATGATAGTATCACCACAAGTTGAAAGCTGATCTTTCTGCAGCAAATTGGTGTTAACTGCGAACTTTATTCCGTTTATGAGTTCAGTCAGATGTCTGAGATTGTCATGAGAACATTATTTATGATTGTTCCACTGAACTTTTGTCGATGCGCGGAGTTACCAGAGGAAGACTTCAGATCAGTTTGGCATGTCCCGACCGGAAGTAAACAAAGATCTAAGATGTCTGCTCCCGTGGTAGCTGAACTGGACGCTGCTTAGCAGTGAAAAGCGTGTGTTGTCGCCGACTTTCATGTGCAGACATTACACCGGACTTACAATTGTGCTCATCATCGAACATGAGTTAAAGTCGCGTGTGAACTATTTGTGTTTCCGAGCCGCGTGGTCAAGTCTGAGGTACCTCTGCGGCAACGTTAAGTTTTCCATAGAAATTGTTAAGCATTTAGAAAGGGTTTGAACAGAGTTTTTGTTCTGAAAGTGTGTTCGACTCCTGCCGTCGGGGGTCGATCAGTACGGTTATTGTTACCATGGAGTAATATTTATAGTTTTGAAGTACGGTTTTACTATTTTATATGTAGACCCCGATATTTGACACAATATAGTAATATACAGAAGTTGTTTGTTACATTATATGACTGTGTGTTGGTTCCTTATTTCATGCCCAATGCTCTGTAGCCCTGCGTACAGGTCTGTGTACGTGTGATCCCAGCATTATATGGCCTCTACCACAGCCCTGCAATGGTCTATGAAGAGAACTGAGGTCTCTGCGGCCTGGATCTGGACCGCACTGAAGACTAAACGGTCTTTTTGGCCGAAATTCTGCTCTATTGGGGCAAAATCCTTTCCCTGCCTACCTTTACCTCCTAACCAATCCCAGAAAAGATGCGATTGACTTCTTCTAACGTCCAAATTCGCTCATTTTCTGAAACATAACGTACTCGACAAGTTGTTTACCCATGGAGATCCCCATTTTGAATCTCGCTGCAGAGACCCCAGTTATCTCCACAGACCGTTGCAGGGCTGTGGTGGAGGCCGTATAACGCCAGGAACACACAGACCTGTACTCAGGGCTACATGCTCTGTTGCTGCTCTAGAGAGGCTAACGCTAGTATCAGACTAGCTTGCCCTGCTAGAGAAATAAATTTGGCTGAGCTTTGGTCGGTTATCATTCTGCTGTCTGGAAACATCGGTTACACAAGCAACATTTCGGTGAAATTCCAGAGTCAATTTTGTTTTCCATAACTCAATACGAACCTTTGTAAAGTTTGACCCCCCTTCAATCATTCATTGTAAAATTTGACCCCCCCTAAAAAGCGGTTTTGTAAAAGTCAACCCCCCTGATTTCCACCGAACCCCCTCCCTGTAAAAAGCGAATCCTCCCTTTTTTTTCTGATTTTTCATTTACCTTTGACCTCCCCTATACCTTTGCAGCAAAGCTATGCCAGCGTCTGTTCGACAATGACAAGTAGGGGACCAATTGCACTCCACAGTTTTTGGGATACCACTTGACCTTTGACCTTGGCATATTCCTGCAACTCATTTATTATGCATATACCTAATTCTGGGCATAAAAATAGACCTGCAGGTCTGATTTTTGGTATATAGGTTTAACTTTGGGATACAATTTCTTTAAAAAAATGTCATGGGACCTCAATGACCTTTGACCTCAAATATACATATCTGTTTATAACTCAGTAACCACAAGTGCTACACCCTTCATATTTGGTATGATGGGAGACCATTATGACGACACATCCTGTACCTCATTAATTATGTGCATGTCTAATTTTGGGCAAGCAAAAAGAGCCGGAGGTGTGATTTTTGATATATAGGGATAACTATAGGATACAATGTTTTTGACAAAACGTCACATGACATCGATGACCTTTGACCTCAAATATACATATTTTTCCATAACTCAGTAACGACAAGGGCTACACCCTTCATATTTGGTATGAAGGGACACCTTATGAGGACACATCCTGTACCTCATTATTTATGCACATATTTAATTCTGGACAAGCCCAATGAGCTAGAGGTCTGATTTTTGATATATAAAGATAAGTATGGAATACATTTTTTTTGACAAAATTTCACATGACCTCGATGACCTTTGACGTCAAATATACATTTTTCATATTTGGTATGGTGGGAGACCTCATGACACCACAAACTGTTCCTCATTAATTATGCACATAGTTTTGTCAAAAAGATTGTATCCTATAGTTATTAGATCCACATATCTGATTCTGGGCAAGCAAAGAGACCTAGAGGTCTGATTTTTGTTATATATGGATAACTATTGGATACAATTTTTTTGACAAAATGTCACGTGACCTAGATGACCTTTGACCTCAAAAATAAGTTTTTACCAATATATCAGTAACCAAAAGAGATGTATTGTTTATACTTGGTAGGATAGAGACAATATGATGCCATATTCTGAACCTTATCAATTATGCACCTAATTATTTGCTTTACAATACAGGTTAATATATCATTCTTTATAATGTTATATATTGTAACCATTTGCTCATTTTCTCGAAACCCTTCATCGCTGCTTTGCAGCTATATTTATTATTCTTTTTCTTCTTCCGTCCTCTACATGCAACTGCCATGCGAACACTGTTGTACCTAGAGACTTCAAATTTGACACATAGGTAAAACTCCTCACAAGTAATTTTTTGATTCTTTACCATGACAATTGGTCAGGTGACCTTGCAGTCATATTGAAAATAAACTTTCAAAAAACTTCATTTGCATAAAAATTAATCATTTGAAATTCTTTCAACAACTTTTGTAGACCATAGGCCTAGGCTCCTTCATGCCAGATATCAAGGTCATAGGCACTGCCAATTTTGAGAAAAAGATTTTTAAAGTATTGGGGAGCATTCGTTTTTTTTATGGGGAGGGGGCCGGTAAAATTTTGGAATTTGAGCGACAAATGAAACGTGAAAAGCGACCCCCCTCCAAATCAAATTTCTAAAATTTGACCCCCCCTCAATTCATTAATTGTTAAATGTGACCCCCTTTGTTCATCCTTGCACTAGAAATATTCTTACTTAACTTGAATGATGACGCCAATGTCAAGGGTATCAGGTCAGGAATAGGTGAATGCAAATATGTCGCATTTGCGGATGACCTGACGACCTTTGTAACAGATGAACAGTCATGTCAGAGAATATTTGAAATGTTGCACGAGTTCCACTCACTCTCAGGCTTGATGGTCAACCCTACTAAAACGGAAGCTATTTGGCTTGGTAAGTGGAAAAGACGGAAGAAAAAACCATTTGGCATCAAATGGCCGACTTCACCAATCAAAATTGCAGGAATTTATATTTCGTATAACCAAGAGTTAAACACCACTCTCAATTATGCAACACCACTCAAGCAGATCGAAGGAACTCTGGGAACATGGAAAAAGAGATCCCTGACACTCATGGGCAAAGTTCAGATTTTGAAAACCTTCGCCCTATCACAACTTAAAGTCCGCCTAGCACATCTGCGTCATTGCCATCAATAAATATCACAATAAATCTTTCAAAATGAAAGTAACATAATGAAAATAAAATATATCGTTGACCTGCAAAATGTTTTTGTCGTCTTTAATTCCCAGGGTGATCTTGTTGAATGCGAATTTCCTGGAAGGTGATTTTAGAATTACCTGGAGGTAATTCTAGAATCACCTGTCGGTATCACATTCAACTGGATCTTTCCAAATAGAAGGGAATTCGTCCGGATAATTACCTTCGATTTCAATAGAGTGACGTCACGATTGTGGTTTAATACTTTAGACTAAAAACTTATCAGTGCAGACTTTGTAGTACATACCTCTCATATTGTTCCCAGTTGTTGGCATGCCTTTTTGTGTGACTGTCATTCCTTTGGGCACTACACTTTCCCTATTTGTTCAACGCCTAATAAATACATGTACTTCCAGGGGACCTGCAACTTCCAAGAAAAAAAAAAGTTAAAAATCCTACCGAGAAAAATCAAATTATTTCAAACAAAGATGATGAATCACATTTCAAGCCACAATAATGACGATGAATAACCATATTAATCAGACAGTCCATCGACACATATTTGAATCAGAAATATATCAAGCATTTTTATGGCCTAAAAAGGCTCAACATAATTGGATTCACACTGCACTATGCATTCCTGCAGTATCTCAGAGCTGGTAGACTGTCAGACCATTGATGAAAAATTGACTCTTTTTACATCGATGGTCATATAAATATCCAAAATGTGCATGTTGAAAATAACACCACACATCATTTTCAGCAGAAATAGAAATAATTTAGAAAGTTAAAAATTAAATGATGCAAAATAAAATGACATATCATGTTTAGGTAAGATTAGAATTAATCTCATGTTAACTTAAAGCCCCCACTAGCTGTATCTTCTAGCATTGTTTTTTTTATTTTACATTCAAACCGAAATAAGTTTTTGGGAATGTACTGATTTTGGTGATGTATACACTTTTTATTAACTACCCACTGGGACTGTACATGCAACTTTGGCCAAGAAAGAGATTGCAATGTGATTAAATATTTGCCCTAACATAAAATCCCATCACCGTACATACGAGCAAAAACCCTGGATAAAACCCTGAATGCCCGAAGAGAATTGCATGACGTAATTGCTCTGCATATTTAGCCATTGCAACGCTGGTTTTAAAATATGGATAAATCTTTTTATAACAAAAAATGGTTATCGAAAAATAATTCAAAGTGCTAATTTTTTAGTAACATATAGAAAAAGAATGGGCGGATGACGAGATAATTCAAAGAACCATTCCCCAAGGGGTGGGGGGAGGGAGAGACAAAGCGGACGACCAGAAACGGCTCATCTGTCGACTCTAAATGGAGTGTCCCTCATCTAACAAACAATAGTTGTGCATACACACTTTCATGTTCTCAGGGGCACTAAATTAAACTTCAAACACACTTTCATGTTCTAGGGGCACTAAATGAAATTTAAATTTATCCTTTCAACGTAGAGTCATAAACTACACACTACAATTTTCCTGTTCTCACAACCCCCTTTGAACTCTAATCGTGAGTTACCGGTAATTAGAAACTGCAATGGAGGTACATTTTGTAGGAAGGGATCGCAAATCCGAGTAGCCGTTTTCTGCTGTCAATTGTGCAGTCTTGGGAAAATAATTGAGAATGGTCAAAATCTAAAAGCCAACAACCTCTCAACCAGTCATTGGGAAAAATGTCGGGAAAAATTCTTGGAAACGGTCTTTGCATACATAAAAACATGCACTGTACTTATAATTTTGAAAACTCATGCCGTGCCAATCTTTACCAGCAACAATTTTTAGAGCAGGCGTTTTCAATTCAGGTTTCGAATCATGCAGAATGCCTTATCGAAATCTCATGCACGATTATTGGTACATCTGTAACTTACAGGCAGGCATAATATCTAAACTGTTTATGAGACTCCCTAGATCAGACCCTCTAGTCAATGCACCAAAACCCGAAAACTTTACGTCATCATCTGGGCATTTCTCCCGGCATGCTTTGTGGAGGCTGAAAAGGTCTCCATATTGCCTGATTTTGATATTTATTTTCATGGATAACTTCAACAACTCACTGCTGATTAAATTTCTGGTGATATAAGGTGGTGCAAAGAAGTGGAGGATTGGGTAGAAAGGACTGATGTAGAGTCAACAGTGCATTGGAGCTGTATGCATGTGGCATTGCCCATGAATGTAAATGATGGGTATGCCCTCAAATTGAAGTCTACAATGTCACAGTCCATACAAACGTTGAACACTGCAAGGAAAGCATCCATGCAGGTCAGTTATGCTCGTTTTGAATAGCATCATTTTCTGATTTTCAAGAGCAAACCCTTTGGTCAGAACAAATGATCATAAATTTCCTAATACATACAAGTTACTGGTATGTTTAACCCTTTTCCTGCCAAGACCATATTTCATCACCAGGTCAAGATGGTTAAAATTAATGAAACACAACATATTTCATATTTTATCATAATACTGTACATTTGAAAGCTGTTGAAACCTGTAAACTTGATTCTTTTGGACTAAAGATGTTATAACAGACCAAGCCAAGTGGGTGAAAATATGTCATGTTTTGGCTCAATACTGGTTTTTACTGACTTGGCTGATGGGGAAGGGATACTGTCTGGCAATAAAATTCGATATATCGATTACTTTATTTAGGTCACATATTGATAGACTATAGTATTTTCCACAGAAATTCAAGGGTTTTACATGTATATTGACAATGGCCGCCCCTGATTTTCTTCTAACAGGAGTACGCGCCAACATTCATGATTGTCCCCCTGTTTTGACATCCTAGATTGAATGTTCACCCTAGAGGTGAATGTTTTCAACTGTGACATTGTATGTTCTCTCTCCTTGTTAATATTACCAATTTTTGAAAAGGGGCGATAATCAAAATGGCTGTTAAAATTTGAGTTTACTGTATAAATGTTTCTCAAAGGAATGTTTCCTAATGCAGTAAAAGCCAATATTCCTTCAGAGGGTAGAATTCAGAGAAAACCACGACAAAATAGGAACATATTCTGAGGTCAACAAATTTCACGAGTTACAGCTAGCGGGGCATTAAACACTGCGGGGCCAAAGGCCCCCCATTTTGTTTCATATTAGCGTGTCACTTTTTCGCCGCACATACGTCGTGTACGCGTACAGTGAGTCAAATCCGCCTTTGACGCTACTGTATAAATTTCGCCAAATTCTACGCTGCACAGCTTAATATTGATGAAAGAGTTACAGATTCAATTTCCTCATATGTTGACCTTTTCATTATGATATTTTGGCAATAATTTCATGAAGGAATTATGAAAATACATATGTGATAATTATTCATATGCAAAAATAGGTGAAAACACAGTCAACAGCCAAACGATCGTTAACTCGTCATTTCATAAAAATAAGAGGGAAAATCAAAAAAGTAAAACGATAGAGTTTTAGTTAACCTTCATGAGATGTGCTATTTCAAATATCGTAAGAAATTACAGCGAAATGAAAAAGTTAAACCAATGGGTTTTTTCAGATATATTTTTCATTTTACGACGCAGCGAATAAGCTTGATTTCCTGTAAGAAACAATGGCGTGTAATATACCGAACAGATTGCACACTTCTCGTCGGTTCAAATTCCTCAATTTTGAACGAATAATGATGAAAATTGACATGGTGATCCTTTGATTAATATACAAAATTCCTATCGTTTTGATTTTTGAATTTCTCACGAAAATTGTTTTATTTGAATTTTATTTATTCCGATCACTGAAATATACTGTTGCCGTCAATGATTTGGCGAGCTGACGCCGTGTACATAGCAGAACACGGGCCTTAAATTGACGCATTTTTATCAGTATGCGTCTCGTAAGATGTACAGACCAATGCATGTCATGTTGTTATAATTTATACCAAATTTTGGCAAAATCAACGATGAAAATTCCGTAAATTTGAAAAATAACACAGAACGGAGGCGAACGGGCGCAGACTCTCCACTGTAATCGTGCAGTGAACGTTATCGATCGATATTCTTTTATCGGAAATTGATACATTGTTGTCGTGCTCACTCGCAGGTCATATTCAGCTCACAATGGCGCCAAACTTGCAAAGAGCGCCAAAATGTGAACGCATCGCCAAAACTGTAAAAAAGTGTCGACGATTCAATCTAAGTACAAGAAACCAACGGATACGTTGATTTTATGCTATGTAAGTCAATATATACGGGTTATGTGGACATATTAATGATTTGACCTCGACACATGAGCCCGTACGCCAGCAGATTTCGATCGATATTCTATTGAAAATATTGATACAATGTTCGCTGTCGTCACTAGCAACCGGCCGAGAGCGCTGTCTGGTAGAATATATGCTTCGCGGAATACGAAACATTCAGGCATAGGTTCGTCCCGCAGTGAAACATGCTATGTCTGTTACTTTGCACTATATATAACCTTATAAATTAATACTATTATTGTGACAGAGGAAATAAATTGACAACACGGATATAATGCCTCTATAGTAAAAAGATAAAAAAATATCAAGGGGCTCTTTTCTGTCATTGAGCCATAGTACATACATAAATTTGAGTGACAAGAATTAGGAGACTTGTGGGATTGAATTCAAAAATCTACAAACATATTCCACTTATTGCAATTTCAAAAGAAAGGATAGCAACACATCATAATCTATTGTTAACCTTCATGCACAGCCATTTTGAGTAGAGGTTAACAAACAATAGAGCGTATCAATCATGTGTTCCTAGAATTATTTTTCATGGGACTGAACAGAAATTACTGGGGGTAAGGCTTTTTTGGTGGGTCGCTATTTTAAAAAAAAGCATTTTTGAATTGTCATGCATACCTTTGGGGCAGGGTTATCATTTTGCGCAACTATTGCAACTATTTGAAAAAAGATTGGCCAATACAGTGCTTCACCAAAAAATATCAAATCATGATACATTGGAATCTGTTAGGCAAAATATTGACAGTTTTCCCCTATACAATGTACCAGGTTTGATAATTTATGTGATTTTTGTACCCTTCAAATTTTGAGGTAATATATATCTGTGTACAAGAAATTTGATTTTGGATTCCATCAAAAATTTTTATTCACTATACATTGTAGTCTGTTGAAACCATGATTTTTCAATACACAACTCGCTATATATCTGTAGGCGCGTGCTCTCAGCTTGAGGGAAAATCCATTTATGATGTTCCACGCCAGAATTTAAATATACTGTTATAATATAATAGCAATAAATCACACCAAGCGATGGTGTACCACTTGATTTTGACCATTTCACTTCATATATGCACTCGCTATCGCTCATGCATATATGCCGTGAACTGGTCAAAATCTCGTGGTATACCGTCGCTGGGTGTGCTTTATTGCTTAAATACAACACAAGCTAGACCTGTGCTCTTATCAATGTTTGGCAATTGATATTAATGTACATGATGAGAATAATGGTTAAAGAGCAGATGTGAACAACAAATATGATATTCAACTTTCACTCTACTGATTATTTCTATTTGGTTAAAGGTATTCTTTAAAAGTTCAAAGTCAAATGAGAACTTATATGTCAATAATTAAGATATCATTTATACAGACTGTGACTCACAGGTCATACAAAAATTTGGGAGGGAGAATCATTTTCTTGCTAACACTTTTTGAAGGGGCATTATTTTCCATGGATTTAAAAAGGCACTTTTGCTGATCCCTAGAATTGCCTTTGTTCTAGTATGTAAGAGGACTATGGAGGGTTGATAGCCTGTTGTTTTCCATTGAAATTGTAATCTGGTGTGTAAATTTTCTGGTGAGACAATCAGGTGCCAACACAGACCTTTAAAAACACCAACCGAACCCCCCCTCGCCCTTAATTTTTGTCCGGTCCCTTACATGAATCAACAGTCATCCCGGGGTGCAAACCACTAAAAGTCACATTAGCATAAAGTGACCTGGAAATTCGATGTTCATTGAAATTATCAGGAATATCGATGATTTAAAACAAACAAACGTTAGATACTTTGCCGGATCATGGCAAAGTATCTAACGTTTGGCCAGATGCAGACATTGCTGAACACGTTCATACAAGAAGGAGTAGACGTATCTTATTCTTAGACACAATTGGGCTGGTTTAAAATAAGACAGCAGCTATACATACCTGGTACATAATATTGTACACGAGAGCCGTCCAGCTGATGCAGGACTCAGCAACGATCGAGGGCTTGAAGTGTGTGTCGACCTATCGCTAGTGCGGAAAAGAGGTACTCTCTTCCGTTTTGGCGAGTTTCGTCCTGGTTGAACGGAGAATAAAGCTTGCTGCTTGTCGGACATGTCATAACTGCATGACACGGTCGATGACACACTGGCACTAGATTCAAACGTACCGCATAGTCGTCGTGATGGTCCAGGAATTCAAGGGTAGACTCTTTAGCAGACATTCCTAAACACCGACGGGACATGTCAGTAGAAGCTAAAATATCGACAACTGAAGATTATTGACGGCACGATCACGGGGTAGGAATGGTACGATGTACAGATGTAAGCGACGCGACGCCACGCCAATCGTAACATTGGCGTCTTCTGAGTATGACTCCGTAAGTGCTCAAGTATTCATGAAATGGACTTTGCAAAGAATTTGATTATAACTATCATATTTTACTCAATCTTGAAGAAAATGTTATTTTTTTGCTCTCGTTAGACAAAAATATTGCTAACGAACTGAACCATATTTTTCGTGTTTCGCCAGATAAAGGTACATCATTGTACACATTGACCCCCTAGCATCAGGCTGCAGTCCAGCCTCTCTGCATGTACACTAAGCAGCTTACGCATTTTTTATCTTCATGAATATTCCGTGTTACGCACACAGACGTGCCCAACCAGTGCACTGAGCCGGATATTTGGCGAGTTTTTTTCAAGATGGTAAAAAATAGCAGCTATTTGGCCTAATTAAAACTTTGGGAAATAATCGTGTGTGAGTCATACGAAGTAGGCCTATATTGCTTGTATTTTGAGGACGGTTTTGAAGAATTCATTCGATTTTTGTTGCATATGATTCCTATTTAACTACTTCAAATAAACGAAATCTCTTCTATGATCTTGCTTTCGTAGATATGTATGTGCGTGTGTATGTTAGACGGGTTGAACTGTGCAAAGTGGCTAGTAGGCCTATAACATTGATATTAACATTGATAGTGCACTGCAGATACAGCCAATCGTGCACCTTGTATTCTCTTTCTTATTGTACATACAACATTCTTACTGTTGCAATAGTCAGATTTTGATTCATTTCAACACTAACAATGTTGCTATGTACACGCCGGCTATGCTCAAAAATAGTATGGAGGAAATTGAGAATAATACAGTTCATATACAAAGAAAAATAAATTGAAAGAAAGAACTGCAGTACAATATTTAATCCTCATTTGACCGATGTCGTATCCTAACCTAGGCCTACTGAAATTAGTTTCTGACGAACATACAAGGACGTGTATCATTCACCAAGGTGGTGCAATGTGTTTCGAGACATTGCAGAAATATTGTAGTTCTGACGATGTTCTCCATGTCAGCTTACGTATATAGGAGATATACCGGTATCTTTCCGAACGATAATGTGGATACACACAGCGAGGTCTACGCGAAAAGGTGATGAATCAATGGAATAAAAAACGGTTTTTGGAGATCATATCTGTATTATTTCATCAATTCTGAACATGGTTTGAAATCGGTCTCATATAATAACTACCAACTTGTACTGACGGGCCTGGAAAAGCGAAATTCTAGCACTTTTTTATGAAATCCATTATCGTATATCATCGGGTCAAGGTCGCAATTTTACATGCGGGACTGAGCTCAAAGTTCACTATGACTTGATGTGGGATTTGATGGAACACGAAGGTAAATGTAGAAAGTGGAAAAGACGTTTTCTTGAGCAATTGTCGCTCCAGTCGTGGTGTCTTTTCCCATGCACCCGCTTTTTCGGAAAAGTATTTTTAATAAAACTGTGCACATTTTAAAACTTCGAAGTTCATCGTGTAAAAGTTTATTTCATATGCAACAGTACGGTACACTGATAGTTCTCGAAACAATTAAAAAGAATTCGTCTAACTCTGAAATTAAACTAGTCGATGGTGTCTTCTGAACGTCCTCGAACACCTGACTGCGACCCTGTTTGCTATGCGTTAGGTAATTCAGAATTAATCACGATAGATAGATGCATCACAATTTACAGATTCACGTGACTGAACTATCTTGTGATTGGTTTGTTAATTGATGTTTTGGGCGCGGCGGCGAAAGTCCAAGGCCCAAAAGAGAAGTACGCAGTCCAATCACATATTTTCGGAGAAATAACCACTGCTTTCCATTTAATGTGCAAAATCCGGCCCTGACGAATGCTGCCGCCCTGCTTCCGAGAATAACTTTCGAGCTTTGAAGCAAGCAACAGTAGCAATGCCGCTAAAGAGCCTTGACTAGCCCTGAGTCGATTTTTGATGTGGTTGAAGCACGGTCTGAAGAACGAGTACATTTTGCGAAAGATTATGATGGATTATAAGGCTACCAGGCTGTTATAAAACGTGTCTGTCTTAGGAATTCTTAGGAAGTCATAACTGCTAAAGTCGTACAATATTCATAATAAGGGACTGGTTAGTTTATTCGGCGGGGGGGGGGGGCAGTGGATTCATGAGGGTCACCCTGTTTTTAACTATGGTGATAGGGGGTCACTATGTTTTGAATGCCCAATTAGGGAGGGGGGTTCAGTGTGTTTTAAAAATTTCGACACGGGCTCATACTTGCCTAAAATGCACGTGCAAGCGACAAATTTCATCATTCAGTTGCATCATGGCGCGCCCTTTAGGTGCTTAACTTTAATAACAATAAAAAAATCCCCTCCAAGCACGAAACTTTAATATATCAGACATATATGTCATTATTACATGCCTCGTATATCGAACGTCGCGCGCTCCATTGGATTCAATGGTAACTCGCCGATGACGTCGCGGGCCGCATAGTCATCATTGGACTGAAAGTGAACCGAAACTACTTTTAGCTTGACAACTTTTTATGTAAAAATGAATTTCATGTTTTGCATATGAAATCCGGTTTTGGAAAATTTTGCAGAAAGAAATTGATAAACCGCATAACAGTAGTTTAAATATATCATTGCGCCATTCGATGATGAAAATCGTTCCATTTTTTAACGGATTTTCATCTAAGATGGAAATAAAGCATTGGATTATCATTTGCCAATAAATCTTAAATATTTTGAGTGACAAATGTGTAAAAGAGGCATGTAATAAAAACAATATAGCCCAAACATGGGACTATGTACCCTCGGGACAGGAGACCATTTGCCCTCCTTACGTCGGGCAAATGGTCACCCGCCCTCGGGCGCATAGGTCCATGTTTGGGCTATAATATATAGAGATATCCGTATGTTTAAAATGTTGTCGGCGCGCCCTTCGGGCGCATTACTTTAAATTTCAAACATATTTTCAGCATGCCCTTCAGCCGCATGACTTTCACATATCAGACATATATATCGGAGATATCCATATGTTAATATTTTCAGCGGGCGCTCCGGGCGCTGTACTTTAATATGTCAGAAATATATAGAAATATTTTGATGTCTGTAAATTGAAAGTCTGTTTCACAAAGTGTACTGATCATAATGAAACCTGCAGCGCATATGAAGAGCATGATAAGTTCCTAATACTGTTCTGTTTTCTCAATGCGAATTCAGCATTAGAAAGCAACATGCACTTGTATTTCACAATCAAGCGTCATACTTCTTGATCTCTGATAGGCACATTGGATCCAGTTTTATTTTAACCTGGGAAATTTTAGCCCAGGATTTATTAACGGTACACAGTCCCGGATGTAGACTGGCCCCAGTCGCGCTTTCTCTTCAGTTGAGTCACTTGCTGACCAAGAGACATTCACTCCACGATCCACGAATAGCCTACAATTAGCACAACGGTTTGCCGATTTTTAGTCCTTCAATTTATTATGTTTTGATATGCCCACAGACTTGGAGAAGTCTATCCCTGATACTCTTACACTTACATACCCTTATAGGCAAACCTGGCGGTCACACCGTTATACGAGATACAACGTTTGCGACTCTAAAATCTGGCCAGAAAATACTTGGTACACTAGGAAGCACTAGGAAAAATTAAAAATTAAAAAAGACAATCTTAATTGCCTACCAGAGCAAAATAATTTGACCTTATAGCATTGATGTATCTTTTCACATTCATGCTTACTGATGGCTGGCTGTAGCGATTTACTCATACGGAAACTAAGACTTTGGTAGGTTCGCTTTTAGAGTATTTCAAATTACTTGTGCCATCAGCTACAGCAAAGTATTTTCAGTATTGTCGATTCTGTGTTCAGCATTTAATTTTACTCAGCATTTTAAACATTCCTTGATCGATTTTGAAAGGTATTCGATTCGCCAGATAATTGCTATGCACTCACCAGGGCACAGGCGACTTGATAGTAACTATGCGAAACCCCAACGATGCAAGTGAGAAGTTGTATCATAGGGTTTTCGTCAAGCCATAGACCCTCTGCACACAAACGACGATTGAAGCATTCGTGCACCAGAGTGTTCATAACATTATGCCATACACTTAATGTGTCCACGTCCCTGCCCTGCCAATGCTTGTTGCACACACAAACAAATAATTCCCTTTGTCTGTGTTGCACACTTCACCCTGACTGTACTGCACATGCATTGTGACCACAGAGTGCATACCGGGGGCCTTGGTTCGACCACTTAATATCGAAAAGGACACTAAATCATCTGGATAAAATGACCGATACATTCACATTTTTCAAATTTGATAATGGTCTTCCCGTCTCAGCAGTCTCCGACTTTTGCCATGGTAGTCGGCTGAGGTCGAGTAAGACAGCAAACAAAGGTTGTTTCAATCACGGCTATCACGGTCATCTTTATTTCACGCAAAACTACTCAAGTTACTTTTTTGAGTGTAGACGTTCTTAAAAGTTGTAGAACGCACTAGAAGTGGAGTCTGTGCAGTCATGGATGTAAGGGTACAGGACGACCTGATAATCCCTTTCACACCCATTATTTTATCTTTGTCGACGCTGGCCTTTTCAACTGTGGCATGGTTACCATGATCAGGATGGCCAAGACACTCCATGGACGTATCTGTGGTACGTCCAGGGACACACACACACACAAACTTCACTGATAATTTTCTATGCATCACAAAAATGTGACATTCCTTTTTTCATCCATTGTGCGGTAGGGCTGACCATGGGCTGATAGCGATCCTGCAAATGTGATTTCGGGTGCAACTCCATGACAATGCGTTCAATCAACTTTTAAAAGAAAACAAGTTTACAAGAATTTGATGTAAATTGCAGACTTGAACAAAGTCTATTTTCAGTTAAACTTTCTAGCAACAGTGACTGAATCAAGAAAACCGCTTTTGTTTATACATTCAAGGGGGTCCTCGTGATTGTTGTTAATGACATATGGCTATTTACACCTTGAGACAATGGAGCAATGAATCAGAGCCCTGCATGACTTGCCATTGCCTGACCTATCACTATTTTCTTCATGACATACCGGTGCAAAATGTAATGCAGGTCTCCTGGTTATGTGTCAAATAAGCAAGTTTGGTCGCAGGTCATAGCTTTTTTTCACCAAGTCGAACTCGCAAGAGGGCAGATCGTCTGTGTAGCCGACACGAACACAAACTGTCTGATACCGGCTACCAAATACTATCACAAGATAGGATGTCATCTACTGACTCCACACATTTGTAATTTGAATGAACGAAAAGGGAAGTATCCCATGTGTAACTGCTGTGGCGATATCGATGGCAACCTTTCTGATATGTTAATGACATATGGCTATTTACACCTTGAGACAATGGAGCAATGAATCAGAGCCCTGCATGACTTGCCATTGCCTGACCATGGAGGTAGTAGTACCTCCATGGCCTGACCTATCACTATTTTCGTCATGACTGCAGCAACATATACTGTGGTATACAAAACGCAAGCTTTATTTCAGTCGAAAGATAAAGAGACAGTTGCAAAATGATAAGAATTGAAGGAGGGGGATGTGTCTACTACAGTGCGGGGACTCCAAAGTGCAAACCCTAAGCCCTTCAAGATGGTTTCCAGATGGTTAGAGTGAACGTTAGAAATGTAAGCCAAGGGAAGTGACTAGATGTTTCTCACTATACATCCAGCTATTCTTTAACACATATAGTCATTTCCAATTTGTAGAGACTGTAAGTTGTCATCCTCAGTGTTATTTTACAATATTTACCTCACACGTAAAATTATGCAACTTTATTGGATTGCATAAAGGTGCATAATTATAGTGAGCCATTAACCCCTTTTATACAAGTGCATAAAGATGCATATAGGCACCACCACTGACACCATGTTTACACACCGTTATGCACTGCATAAAGGTGCGTACAGGAGCTGACCAACTTTATGCAAATTTATGCAATCCAATAAAGTTGCATAATTTGCTTTCATCCTGTGTTTTGCTTTTCATCCTGTGTATAGCTATGTACCGTCTCAAATTGTAACGAGCTCGAACAAAACCTGGTATCGATAAACGTAAACTTGCAGCTGGAGAGGGGTCAATTTGATCGGGGAAGGGGGTTTCAAGCTGATAAGCATAAACGCAATCCATGTCTTGACTCAAATGATTGATCATTAAAGGCCATAGTCCTCTATCGTTAACGTTGTAGTTCTTGACGTACATTAAGTTTTGGAATTTTGTTTTATTTGTATGTGTATAGGATCTTTAGGAAAAAGCGTTTTTGACAATGCCAATGTCGATTGCAAAACGAATTTACAAGTAGTAATATTTTTAAGGCGTTTCAACTTTTGCAACGCTTTCACTCAGCATAAAAAAAGTGTTGTAGTAGTCATACTTTCAGCACCGTCCCACTGTGGGTGGAGGGACGGTGCTTTCAGTTACACTGGCAAGGCTAGTATCCGTCATAAGTACTTTTATGGATTCTCAAAATCTAGCCAGGTCTGTGTTTTTTAGACCGACAATGCATTGTGACACTAGAATCCATTAGTATCCAAAATGGATTTTGGCATGTATTCCCACAGCCTTAGGTTTGCTGGATATTTGGGGAATCCATTATGTATTCCGGTGCTGGATTCTCAGTACTGGATAATGATGGATACTCTAATGGATTCTGCTGTATACTGTAAGAATCCATCAAAATGGATATTGCTATAGGTCTATGGATACGGAACACTTCACATGGTGAAAGTCATTTCAGAACGGATGTAGGCCTATGTTGTCGAGTATCAGGAATAAGGGACATTATGCTCGGTAAGGTTTGGCAATGCTGACCGCTAAAAGTGGCGAGGACTACAAAGTCGGACGGCGGAATCAGTGACAGCTGTATCCGATAAAGAATAGACAATTTTCCGTACAGATGAGAGTGAATAAAGATGTCAGCGTCGGGACCAGGGTAGCTTATTGTGCGGTAAAACACTACAAACTTCGGTACCCCAAGTACGTTATTTGAATGTCAGATGGTGGCGATTGACGACAGATGCACTCATTCAAATGCCACAAATTACACGTACTTAAAGTGCGACGATTGTAATTGCACTGAATCTGCTGCCGGAGACAGGTATGCCGTGAAAGATATTGAAAATTTCCCGAATAAGAAGCGCCATGATTGGAATCGATGTCAACGCGCAACAGAACACAAGTGTGCCCGGAAAAGGGTGGTCATTTTCCATACCAAAGAATGTAGATCGGAATGACCGTCAGCGGACAGTTAGTGAAAGTTTTACCCGCAAAAAGGATTGACAATCTGCCGTACCTAAGGTTCGTGAAATTGACTGACTCTATGGGGGCAGCGTGTGACAAGTGCCCAATAAACAGCTGACTATCTTCCCTACCTAAAGTACGACAATTTCAATGGTCATATACAGGCAGAAGCCGTCAGGTATGCCGCTGCAGTACTACCAATCGCCCGTTAGAAAAGTAAATAAAGACAAAAATGTACAAATTTTCTTTCCAAAAGTCATGTGAAATGCGAAGGAAGTTAAATGTGGGACAAGAAAAACTAAGAAAGGCAACATTAGCAATAAATAATAATAATAATAAATATTGCTTCAAAGCAGCAATGACCGGGTTTCGAGACATTTTGGTCAACAGAGTCAATAGAGAAATATATATGCAATAAGAGGAAGGGCTATGGTAGTGTTTGTGAAATCGAAGTCAAAGGTCATCGAGGTGATTTGCCATTTTGTTAAAAGAATTGAATGTCATAGTTATCCCTATCTACCGAAAATCAGACCTCAAGCTCCATTGGCTTGCAAAAAATTAGATATGTGCATAATTATTCAAGTACAGGATATGTTGTCATAAGGTGTCCCATCATACGAAATATAAAGGAGGTAGCCCTTGTGGTTACTGAGTTATAGACATATATGTATATTTGAGGTCCAAGGTCATCAAGTTCACGTGATATTTTGTCAAAAATATTATATTCCATGGTTATCCCTATATACCAAAAATCAGACCCTATAGCTCCAATGGCTTGCCCTGGAATTGGATATGTGCATAGTTAATGAGGTAAGGGATGTGTCGTCATAAGGTCTCCCATCATACCAAATATGAAGGGTGTAGCACTTGTAGTTACTTAGTTGTGAACAAATATGTATATTTGAGGTCAAAGGTCGTCGATGACACGTGATATTTTGTAAAAAACATTGTATCCAATTGTTATCCCTATGTATAAAAAATCAGATGTCTAGCTCTATCGGCTTGCTCAGAATTAGATGTGTGCATAATTATTGAGGTACAGGATGTGTCGTCATAAGGTCTCCCATCATACCAAATATGAAAGGTGTAGTACTTGTGGTTACTGAGTTATGAACAAATATGTATATTTGAGGTCAAAGGTCATTGAGGTCACATGACATTTTAAAAAAGAAATTGTATCCCATAGTTATACCCATATACCAAAAATCAGACCTCTAGCTTTATTGGCTTGCTCAGAATTAGATATGTGCATAATTAATGAGGTACAGGATATGACTTCATAAGTCGTCCCACCCTACCAAATATGAAGGGAGTGGTACTTGTGGTAACTAAGTTATGGATATATATGTATATTTGGGGTCAGAGGTCATCCAGGTCATGTGATATTTTTTTAAAGAAATTGTATCTCATAGTTATCCCTATATACCAAAAATCAGACCTCCAGCCTTATTTATATGCCACGAACTAGATATATATGCATAATTAATAAGGTATAGGAAGTGGCTGGTCATGTGACATTTTGTTGGAAAATTTGCTCCCATAGTTCGCGGTATGTACCAAAAATCAGACCTATAGCTGCAGTGGGAAACCCAGAATTAGATATGTGCATAATAAATGAGTGGCAGGAATATGCCAAGGTCAAAGTTCAAGTGGTATCCCAAACACTGTGCAGTGCAATTGGTCGCCTACTTGTCATTGTCGAATAGACGCTGGCATTCTCGGACTTTAACATATGCCAGAATAAGCCATTACCATAGCTTAGCTGCATAGGTATAGGGGAGGTCAAAGGTCAATGAAAAATCGGAAAAATAATACTTTAAAAATCTCCTTCTCAAAATTGGCAGTGCCTATGACTTTGATATTTGGCATGAAGGAGCCTAGGCCAAGGTCTACAAAAGTTGTTGAAAAAATTTCAATTGTTTAATTTTTATGCACATGAACGTTTATTTGAAAGTTTATTTTCAATATGACTGCAAGGTCACCTGACCAATTGTTATGGTAAAGAATCAAAAAATTACTTGTGAGGAGTTTTACCTATGTGCCAAATTTGAAGTCTCTAGGTACAACAGTGTTCGCATGGCAGTTGCATGTAGAGGACGGAAGAAGAAAAAGAATAATAAATATAGCTGCAATGCAGCGATGAAGGGTTTCGAGAAAATGAGCATATGGTTACAATATATAACATTATAAAGAATGATATATTAACCTGTATTGTAAAGCAAATAATTAGGTGCATAATTGATAAGGTTCAGAATATGGCATCATATTGTCTCTATCCTACCAAGTATAAACAATTCATCTCTTTTAGTTACTGATCTATTGGTAAAAACTTATTTTTGAGGTCAAAGGTCATCTAACATTTTGTCAAAAAAAATTGTATCCAATAGTTTTCCATATATACAAAAATCAGACCTCTAGCTCTCTTTGTCCCAGAATTAGATATGTGCATAATAATGAGGAACATTTTGTGGCGTCATGAGGTCTCCCACCATACCAAATATGAAGGGTGTAGCCCTTGTTGTTACTGAAGTATTAACAACAATGTACATTTGAGGTCAAAGGTCATCGAGGTCATAATTAGGTGCATAATTGAAAAGGTTCAGAATATGGCATCATATTGTCTCTATCTTACCAAGTATAAACAATTCATCTCTTTTAGTTACTGATCTATTGGTAAAAAATTATTTTTGAGGTCAAGGTCATCTAACATTTTGTCAAAAAAAAATGTATTCCATACTTTTCCCTATATACCAAAAATCAGACCTCAAGCTCATTTGGCTTGCAAAGAATTAAATATGTCCATAATTAATGAGGAACAGGATGTGTCGTCATAAGGTGTCCCATCATACCAAAGATGAAGGGTGTAGCCCTTGTCGTTACTGACTTATGGACATATATGTATATTCGAGGTCAAAGGTCATCGAGGTCATGTGACATTTTGTCAAAAAAAGTGTATCCAATAGTCATCCCTATATACCAAAAATCAGAAATCCAGCTCTATTGGCTGGCTTAGAATTAGATATGTACATAATAAATAAGGCAAAATATAGTTGGTCATGTGACATCTTGTCAAAAAAGAAGAGTTTGCATTCCCAAAATTTTGGTGTGAAATGTTGTCCCCACTGGTCAATGTTCAATAGACAATAGCCCGTTAGGACTCTTACATAGGCCAGAATAAGCCTTTGCTATAGCATAGCTGCATAGGTATAGGGAAGGTCAAAGGTCATAGAAATATCAAAAAAATTATACTTTAAAAATCTTCTCCTCAAAATCGGCAAGACCTTTGACCTTGATTTTGGCATGAAGGAGCATGGCTATATGGTCTACAAAATGTCCTCGCGGAATTTTGATAGATGAATATTTATGCAAATGAGAGGATTTAAAAGTTTAAATTTTAGATTGACGGCAGGTCATGTGACCTGTTGCCATGTAACAAATACAAAAATATGGTTTTGAGTTTTACCTTTGTGCCAAATTGGAAGTCATTTGGTATAACGGTGTTCAAATGGCAAGCATGAAAAGGTGGCAGAACAATAATTAATATAGCTGCAAAGCAGCAATGACCGGGTTTCGAGACATCTCGGTGCACAGGAATGTATGATAGGCAAAAAGACGGAAGGCTATGGTCTGTATTTGTTAAAATGAGGTCAAAGGTCATCTGGGTCATGTGACATTTTGTCAAAAAAATTGTAACCCATAGTTATCCTTATATACCAATAATCAGACCTCTAGCTCTATTTGTTTGCCCAGAATTAGATATGTGCATAATTAATGACGTTCAGGAAGTGTGGTCCTATGGTGTCCCATTCCACCAAATATTAAGGGTATTGCACTTGGGGTTAATGAGTAACGGACAAATATGTATATTTGAGGTCAAAGGTCATCAAGGTCACGTGACATCTTGTCAAAAAAATTGTATCCCTTAGCTATCCCTATATAAAGAAAATCAGACCTTTAGCTCTATTTGCTTGACCAGAATTGAATATGTGCATATTTAATGAGATACAAGATGTGTCGTCATTAGGTGTCCCATCATACAAAACATGAAGGATGTTGCATTTATGGTTACTGATACACGATATGGTGTCATAAGGTTCCCATCATAAGAAATATTAAGGGTTTAGCACATGTGGTAACATAGTAATGGACATATACGTATTTCAAGGTCAAAAGTCATCAAGGTCACATGACATTTAGTCAAAAATAATGTTATGCTAAGTTATCCCTATATACCAAAAATCAGACCTCTAGACCTATTGGTGGCTCAGAATTAGATATGCACATAATTGATGAGGTACAGGATGTGGTTTCATAAGGTCTCCCATCATACTAATATGAAGGGTGTAGCACTTGTGGTTACTTAGTTATGAACATATACGTATATTCAAGGTCATCGTGGTCACATGATATTTTGTCAAAAAAATTGTATTACTAAGTTATGCCTCTATACCAAAAATCAGACCTCTAGCTCTATTGACTGGCTCAGAATTAGATATGTGCATAATTAACGAGCTAAACGATAATTTGTCATAAGGTCTCCCATCATATCGAATATGAACGGTGTAGCACTTGTGGTTAATTAGTTATGGACATATACTCATATTTAAGGTCAAACTTCATCGAGGTGACATGACATTTTGTCAAAAAAAGTGTATTGCTAGGTTATCCCTATATACCAAAAATAAGACCTCTAGGTTTATTAACTGGCTCAGAATTAGATATGCGCATAATTAATGAGGTACACGATGTGGTGTCATAAGGTCTCCCATCCTACCAAATATGAAGGGTGTAGCACTTGTGGTTACTTAGTTATGAACTTATACGTATATTCAAGGTCAAAGCTCATCGAGGTCACATGACATTTTGTCAAAAAATTTTTATGCAAAGTTGTCCCTATAAAACAAAAATCAGACCTCTAGCTCTACTGGCTGGCTCAAAATGGATATGCGCACAATTAAGTGAGGTACAGGATGTTGTGTCATAAGGTCTCCCATCATACCAAATATGAATGGTTGTAGCACTTGTGGTTATGTAGTTAAGGACATATACCTATTTTCAATGTCTAAGGTTATCGAGATCATATGACATTTTGTCAAAAAAATTGTTATGTAAATAATCGCAATCATACCAATCCATAATCCAATAACACTAGGTCAAAATTTGTAAGACAATAGTTGTAAACATAGACACAAAACAGCACAGAACAGACAGTAAATAGACGGTACAAACAAAGTCAAATTCATGAAAGAAAGATATATGGACTTCTGGCCAAAAGACCAAGAAGTGATGTCAGGTGTTTCGAAAATAGTAAGCGCATCCTGCCCCACATGTGGCACCCGCCATATATCAATCTGTAAGTCAGATAGGTAGTGGTCACTAACTAAGGCCCCATGTCACCGATGCCATCAGTGATCATTTGTCGAAGAGAGATATTGTATTTATCTACCAGCTTGCGATACCTGCCAAAAAAGCGTTTGAATGTAGAGACAAGTCTTGCTCTGGTGTAACCTTGATTTAACAGTTTGAAAGAGAGATGGCCATGTCTCTCTACAAAATCACCATATGAACTGCATGCTCTTGCATATCGTATAAGCTGGGAAATGTATACCCCATAAGCAGGTGAGAGTGGAATATTACTGATGAGGTGTGGAAAATTAATTATACTAAAGTTGAAATCATCTCTCTTGTCATATAGCCTAGTAGAAAGGTGACCATTGGAGTCAAATTCAAGTAAAATGTCCAGATATGAAGCAGAAGAGGCCGTTTCTGTAGTTTCTTTAATCTCCAATTCTGGAGGATAAATCATAGCGAGATATTTACTGAATTCAGAGTTATTCAATGAAATAACATCGTCTATGTATCTAAATGTTAGGTTGAAAGTACGAGCTACAGAGACCTTTTTCTGCTTGATAAGGTTCTGGATAAATTCTGCCTCGTATGAGAACAGAAATAAGTCGGCAAGTAAGGGAGCACAGTTAGTGTCCATGGAAATTCCTATACACTGTTGGAAAATGTGTCCTCCAAATTCAACAAATATGTTGTCAATGAGGAAATCAAGCATACTGATAATGTCTTTCTCGGTATAAAACACTTTAGCATTAGTTGTATTTTTAACAAAATATGTAGAATTATACCCTAATACCACATATTTGTAACGGCGTGAACCGTTTTTGTAGAAAAATGCTTGGTTGATGATGTTTTTCAAGCGTTCTTTCAATTTATCATGTGGTATTGTGGTATACAATGTGGAAAAATCGAAAGTTTTAATAGATGTTATTTTTGAAACAGATCTTGATTTCAAATTTTCCAAGAGTTCCTTCGAATTTTTTAATATCCACATTTGATTTATACCACTCCGAGAAAAGACAACATCACAGTATGATTGAAGTCCCCGTTTAACAGTACAAAGAACAGAAGTCAGTATCTTCGATAACTCTGTTGTTGAACATTTGAAGATCCTGCGATAAACCTAGCTTTGTAAGGTGTTTTGTGGAGCTTTGGTATCCAGTATAAGCTAGGCAACTTATTATGGTCATCCTTGTTGTAATATTAAAATTATCCATGAATGACTTATGGTTTGCCAAAATTTCAGATTTGTTGAACATTGATTGTCTGTAAGTGGAGTTGGTTGAGGTCTTAGTTACACCAAGTTCGTCTATAAGACATTCAAAATAATACTTCTTACAGACAAATACAATGTTATTGGCAGCTTTATCAGCAGGGACGACAACATATTTGTCATGGATATCATTCAAACACTTAACAGCATCAGGATCTTTAAATACAGAATAGGGTCTTCTGCAAACATGTGATCTTAGTCGACCAATACGGCCACGCACTATTTTCCTCACAGATTTGACCCATTCTGACAGTGTGTCCAACTCTACATCCTCCCTTTTAGCCCATTTCCTGGCATAATCTTCAACTGAGTCCATAATGATCTTAAAATTATGGTTCCAGTTGATCCTGCGAGGTTCTCTGAACTTGGGTCCACAAGATAATATCTTACGAAGGTGTGTGATGTTCAACCAAGTTCAGATCACCAGTGATGACATGGCCAACTGGAGTATATTGAAGGGAGATGTAGAGCAGTCACAGGATGCTGGTGTTTGAAGGAATTCATCAATTTTTAAGTGCCGCAATGCCTTATTGTAATTGAATATTTTATTGGAGATTGTCTTGGTGTATTGATATGACAGAATAGGTACAGACTGGTTCTTAAAGTATACAGGTATAGTTGATGTAACCTTTTTGTTGTGTAGTATATTGCTGATATTAATGGCATCAATTCCTTTGTTAGTAAATGGAAGATGTATGAAATGACGATGATCATCAGTCATAGGTTCAGCACGAACAGGCTTGTATAGTCTGTATAGTGCAATGTCAGCAATAATACTAACCAGTCTGTACGGTTGTTTGTTCGGATCTGTCAAAGACAATCCCAATGCATAGACATGCAACCTTCTCAAGTCCTTGATGGAAAGAGCAAATAATGAAGTACGAATGTGATGGAGACCTAAAGGCTTCTGCAATAAAAGAAGCAGTTCATGAAATTTGTCATGGCAATTGGAGGTAGCTGATGTATCCAATTTAGGCCGATGGTAACGCCTATGTCCATGACTACGTCTTCTACGGACAGAAGACTCAAATAGGCCCATCACATTCACTTCTGAACAACCAGGACTTGAGAGATTGCCTATATCTTTGATGTTGTCATTACAACCATAAGGCATTGCGGTACCTAACTGTCTATCCAGTGGTATTCTCTCTGTCTACGGAATGGTGAACTAAGTGTGGGGCTGTTGGTTGGATGGTATATTTTTCAAGAATACGGACACGCATAGACAAAGTGGAGTGATCGTCCTGGTTAAAATGCTTATAAAGTTGCACATCCAAAGATCGATTCACTCCACTGCGATGTCCGTTCATTCTAGATCGTAAGCTGTTTCCTGTTTCACCAACATAAATGAGCCCACACAATGAACACTCAATTCCATAGATTACATTTTTGTTGTGCAATTCAGAGGTTCCAGACATTTGGTAGAATAGGTCTTCCTGTCAAACTACTACTGAACTGTTCTGTAGTGATGAGCATACTACAGGTTTTGCAGTTTTTAATACCACACTTTGTGATAGAACCTGTATAATCACAAGCTGGAGATGACTTTAAACAGTCCGTCAGTAGCAATTTGCATTGTTTAATTGTCTGGTAGCTTTCTCCATTTCTGTGATAAAAAATCCTTATAGTACTACCAAAATCAGACCCTGCTCTATTGGCGGGCTCAGAATTAGATATGCACATAATTGATGAGGTACAGGGTGTTGTGTCATAAGGGCTCACATTATACCAAATATGAAGGGTATAGCACTTGTGGTTACTGAGTTATGGACAAATATGTATATTTGAGGTCAAAGGTCACCGAGGTCACGTGACATTTTGTCAAAAAAATTGTATTGCTAAGTTATCCCTATATACCAAAAATCAGACCTCTACCTCTATTGGCTGGCTCAGAATTAGATATGTGCATAATTAATGAGCTAAACGATATTTTGTCATAAGGTCTCCCATCATATTAAATATGAACGGTGTAGCACTTGTGGTTACATAGCTATAGAAAAATAATCGCAATCATACCAATCCATAATCCAATAACACTAGGTCAAAATTTGTAAGACAATAGTTGTAAACATAGACACAAAACAGCACAGGACAGACAGTAAATAGACAGTACAAACAAAGTCAAATTCATGAAAGAAAGATATATGGACCTCTGGCCAAAAGACCAAGAAGTGATGTCAGGTGTTTCGAAAATAGTAAGCGCATCCTGCCCCACATGTGGCACCGCCATATATCAATCTGTAAGTCAGATAGGTAGTGGTCACTAACTAAGGCCCAATGTCACCGATGCCATCAGTGATCATTTGTCGAAGAGAGATATTGTATTTATCTACCAGCTTGCGATACCTGCCAAAAAAGCGTTTGAATGTAGAGACAAGTCTTGCTCTGGTGTAACCTTGATTTAACAGTTTGAAAGAGAGATGGCCATGTCTCTCTACAAAATCACCATATGAACTGCATGCTCTTGCATATCGTATAAGCTGGGAAATGTATACCCCATAAGCAGGTGAGAGTGGAATATTACTGATGAGGTGAGGAAAATTAATTATACTAAAGTTGAAATCATCTCTCTTGTCATATAGCCTAGTAGAAAGGTGACCATTGGAGTCAAATTCAAGTAAAATGTCCAGATATGAAGCAGAAGAGGCCGTTTCTGTAGTTTCTTTAATCTCCAATTCTGGAGGATAAATCATAGCGAGATATTTACTGAATTCAGAGTTATTCAATGAAATAACATCGTCTATGTATCTAAATGTTAGGTGAAAGTACGAGCTACAGAGACCTTTTCTGCTTGATAAGGTTCTGGATAAATTCTGCCTCGTATGAGAACAGAAATAAGTCGGCAAGTAAGGGAGCACAGTTAGTGCCCATGGGAATTCCTATACACTGTTGGAAAATGTGTCCTCCAAATTCAACAAATATGTTGTCAATGAGGAAATCAAGCATACTGATAATGTCTTTTCTCGGTATAAAACACTTTAGCATTAGTTGTATTTTTAACAAAATATGTTGAATTATACCCTAATACCACATATTTGACATATACTCATATTGAAGGTCAAAGATAATTGAGGTCACAAGACCTCTAGCTCTATTGGCTGGCTCAGAATTAGATATGCGCATAATTAATGAGGTACATGAGGTGGTGTCATAAGGTCTCCCATCATACCAAGTATGAAGGGTGTAGCACTTGTGGTTACTTAATTATGGACATATGCTAATATTTAAGGTGAAAGGTCATCGAGGTCACGCGACATTTTGAGTAAAAAATTGTATTGCTTGGTTGTCCCTATTTACCAAAAATCAGACCTCAAGCTCATTTGGCTTGCCAAGAATTAAATATGTCCATAATTAATGAGAAACAGGATGTGTCGTCATAAGTTGTCCTATCATACCAAAGATGAAGGGTGTAGCACTTGTGGTTACTTAGTTATGGACATATACGTATATTCAAGGTCATCGAGCTCACATGACATTTTGTCAAAAAAGTGTATTGCTAGGTTATGCCTTTATAGCAAAATCAGACCTCTATCTCTATTGGCTTTCTCAGAATTAGATATGCACATAATTAATGAGCTAAACGATATTTTGTCATAAGGTCTCCCATCATATTAAATATGAACGGTGTAGCACTTTCGGTTATGTAGTTAACTACATATACCTATTTCAAAGTCCAAGGTTATCGAGATCACATGACATTTTGTCAAAAAAATTGTTATGCTAAGTTATCCCTATATACCAAAAATCAGACCTCTAGCTCTATTGGCTGGCTCAGAATTAAATATGCGCATAATTAATGAGGTACACGATGTGGTGTCATAAGGTCTCCCATCCTACCAAATATGAAGGGTGTAGCACTTGTGGTTACTTAGTTATGAACTTATACGTATATTCAAGGTCAAAGCTCATCGAGGTCACATGACATTTTGTCAATAAAATTTTTATGCTAAGTTGTCCCTATAAAACAAAAATCAGACCTCTAGCTCTACTGGCTGGCTCAAAATTAGATATACACACAATAAGTGAGGTACAGGATGTTGTGTCATAAGGTCTCCAATCATACCAAATATGAATGGTGTAGCACTTGTGGTTATGTAGTTAAGGACATATACCTATTTTCAAAGTCTAAGGTTATCGAGATCACATGACATTTTGTCAAAAAAATTGTTATGCTAAGTTATCCCTATATACCAAAAATCAGACCTCTAGCTCTATTGGCTGGCTCAGAATTAGATATGCGCATAATAAATGAGGTACACGATGTGGTGTCAGAATGTCTCCCATCATACTTATATGAAGGGGGTAGCATTTGTGGTCACATAGCTAGGGACATATACTCATATTTAAGGTCAAAGTTCATAGAGGTCACAAGACATTTTGTCAAAAAAGTGTATTGCTAAGTTATGCCTATATACCAAAAATCAGACCTCTACCTCTATTGGCTGGCTCAGAATTAGATATGCGCATAATTAATGATTTACATGAGGTGGTGTCATAAGGTCTCCCATCATACCAAATATGAAGGGTGTAGCACTTGTGGTTACTTAGTTATGGACATATACTCATATTTAAGGTGAAAGGTCATCGAGGTCACGCGACACTTTGTGTAAAAAATTGTATTGCTTGGTTGTCCCTATATACCAAAAATCAGACCTCAAGCTCATTTGGCTTGCCAAGAATTAAATATGTCCATAACTAATGAGGAACAGGATGTGTCGTCATAAGTTGTCTATCATACCAAAGATGAAGGGTGGTAGCACTTGTTCGTACTTAGTTATAGACATATACGTATATTGAAGGTCATCGAGCTCACATAACATTTTGTCAAAAAAGTGTATTGCTAGGTTATGCCTTATTAGCAAAAATTAGACTCTTAGCTCTATTGGCTGGCTCAGAATTAGATATGCGCATAATTAATGATGTAGAGGATGTGATGTCAGAAGGTCTCCCACCATACCAAATATGAAAGGTGGAGCACTTGTGGTTACTTAGTTATGGACATATACGTATATTCAAGGAAGGTCAAAGGTCATCGAGGTCACATGCATTTTGTGAAAAAAAAATTGTGATCAAGTTATGCCCATATACCTAAAATCAGACCTCTAGCATATTGGCTTGCTCAGAATTAGATATGCGCATAATTAATGATGTAGAGGATGTTATGTCAGAAGGTCTCCCATCATACCAATATGAAGGGTGTAACACTTGTGGTTACTAAGTGATGTACATATACTCATATTTAAGGTGAAAGGTCATCGAGGTCACGCGACACTTTGTGTAAAAAATTGTATTGCTTGGTTGTCCCTATATACCAAAAATCAGACCTCAAGCTCATTTGGCTTGCCAAGAATTAAATATGTCCATAACTAATGAGGAACAGGATATGTCGTCATAAGGTGTCCTATCATACCAAAGATGAAGGGTGTAGCACTTGTGGTTACTTAGTTATGGACATATACGTATATTCAAGGTCATCGAGCTCACATGACATTTTGTCAAAATGGCTGACATTCAAAATGGCTGAAAGGTGACGTGACCCCAGATTATGGTCATTTGATCAAAACATTTCTTGCGAGCAGTTTTACCTGACTTGAAAATTTGAAGTCTGTAGGTGCAGCGGTGTTCGCGTGGTAGTTGCAGAATTGTGACAGAAATAGAAGAAGAAGAATAAAAAGAAGAAGAAGAAGAAGAAGAAGAAGAAGAAGATTTTTGATTTTTCAAATAAACGTTTATTACTAAAATTAGTCTCCTGTACAGACAAGTACATATCAAAACAATTCAAATTTGAGACAAAAAGCAAAAATGAAATCTGACAAATGCTTGAATTTAGCAAATGATGGTCAATTACTGAAAATACTAAACAAAATTGGACTGTAAAAAATCAGCAAAAACTGCAAAATGGCTATGAAACTGATGCTGGAGCGAGACGGAGAGAGAACTGGTGAAAAGGCAAACAGGTATCTATATCACTTGCAACATGGGGAAGGAAACCAATTAAATCTGAAAAAAAGCACAATTTTGTTATGACAAATGGCAAGATGCGAGGTGCATGAAAAATCTCCACTGAATAGGAGAAAGCGAAACAAACATCCGAAACAAGAAAAAGTGACAGAAATTTGCGAGGAAATAGGACAGGAACACCTTACATCTTGCAGAAAAAAGCCACCTGACCGCCAATGAGAAGGAGTATATTGAGAAAACTTTTCGTTGGCATGTACATGCTTGCGAAGAATCTCCCAACTGACCACCCCTTCCATTCCGTGAGGAGTACGGTGCCCAGGACGAGATAGGAATTGGCAAAAGGGAAAGTGTGCTTAGAGGTGAAAGCATTTTCTTTACAACAAAATTGAATCAATAGTAAAAGTTCCATCAATGTCTACAGAAGCAATGACGTCATTAATACACCAAATGTTTTTGAAAGCACTTATGTTTGAATTGAGCGTGAAGTAATTATATTCTTCTAAAATGCGAGCACAAACTCGCCTTTTAAAAACAGAAACAAGCATATTACTGATTGAGGGATCATGGCCATTAATTGCATTTCGTCTTGTTACATGAATTGCAATTTTAGCTGTCGTAAAAAGGAAATTTAAAAGCGCAAAAGTATTCTTGTCCATGTATGATTTATCAAAGGGTGGGCCTAAAACAACCACCAGAATAAAATCTTGCATTCCTGACCAAGAAAAAGGTGACAGAGTTTACGAAGGAGAATGAACAAGGGAGAAAGACGAGGGCATTCTAAAAATATGTGTAAAAGGTCATCTCTGGCACTACAGAAAATACAATCAGAGGATGAGCTATACCCAGAATGGAACATAAACGAGCCAGTTGCGTACGCACCGTGGAGAAGACGCCATTGAAGATCTCCTTCTTTTTTGGGAATGGACTGAGATAACAAGAAGTGAATAAAGGTTTGATATTTCCGTAAGTGAAAGCAGATCTCTCCAAACTGTATCTTGACGTTTATTGTTCCTATGAAAATTGGACATAATCAAGAATTTATAAATGCTACCCTTTTCAAATTTATACAAGGGACAATTCAAAATAATATGGTCATCAGTGCCTTTACAAATAAGTTCGAAAGAGTACGAAGGACGATGACAAGAATGAACGTCATCCAAATCAACTTCCTCTTCAAAATAACTTTGGATTTTGTTTTTCCAATCACAGGGAATAGAGTCGACCAACGTCTTGACAGTATTTGTTAAAATTCTATCCGA